>NC_080588.1:59433750-59738333 GCF_029962835.1 Magnolia sinica
GGTGCCATCAAAACTACAACGTGGGGCCTCTTGACGTGATGAGTTCTTGTCCATTGAGTTGAAGTATTATAAAGCACCCAAGGAGTTGCAATAGAAGAAAGTTTTAGATGCACCGCACAACAACAACAACAGCAACAGGTTCTGTATCTGGATCTGAATCTGGTTCTAGATCTGGAGCGAGATGCTCAGAGGGGCACTGGAGCGGATCGAAGTTAGATCTAGAGCGAGATGATCAGAGGGGACCTGGAGCGGATCGGATCTGGATCTGGATCGGGACCAACAGCAACAGGTTCGGATCTGAATCTGGATCAGGACGATGCAGATGCACAGATGGGTCGAGCAGAGACACCGGTCGACGCAGATGAACAGAACCAGATGCACAGATGCAGAGGGATAGAGCAAAGGGACCGGACGATTTAGAGGGCAGAGGGGTCGGACGACGCAGTAGGGTCGGCCGGACAACGCAGGGACGATCGGATGCAGCAAGGATGGGGGCCGGACGCAGCAGGGGTGGTGACCGGATGATGCAGAGGTGGTTTCAGATCAGTGTGTCTCTGATACCATGACAACCGAGAGGAGCTGAAGCTTTTCTGTATTTGAGACAACCCAAAGGGGTTGAATATATAGAGATTACAATCATCTATACAAGGAAAATAATGAAATCGGAAATCGGAATCCTCTACATATGGAAACTAACTATAGAAGGTAAGTGAGCCTATCTAACAGCTTGGTATGCTCACTTCCCTGGGTTGAAAGTTCTGACTCCATACTCATCAGAAGACGCTCAGGGCCTTTTAAAAGCTGCTATTAGAGATCCTGATCCTGTAGTTTTTCTTGAAAACGAGTTGCTATAAGTAGCTTTTCGAACATGGAATTATTTTTGTCATGTGAAACTTGAAGTATTTGTCTAATTGGCATTGATTTTCGGATGCTCCAAATATGGAGAGTCTTTCCCTATTTTAGCGGAAGTTCTTGATTCTAGTTTTTGCCTTCGAATAGGAAATGCTAAGGTATGATTTTTTGGAGTGCATCACACGTTATCTGCAAATTTAATATTTTTCTTCAAGTTCCACATCTCATGCCCTCCATTGACAGATAGAACGAGAAGGAAAAGATGTGACCATTACAGCTTTCTCAAAGATGGTGGGTTATGCCCTCTAGGTGCGTGTGCTCTTTCTTTTAAGATGTGGTGCTAATGACCAGTATGTGATCAATAGGTTTATTCACAAGTTGCTTGTGTATGTTGCACTCTTTTTGGAATTTGGTTAGCGCTTATCCTCATTGAGCTATAATAAGCTTTAGGCAGGGCAAAACCAGGTTCTTTAGTAAGGGTCGCAAACCCAGCCTGACACTTAAGAGCAAAGGCCTGACCCAAGCTTGGCATGGGCATAGCACAAGCTGGCCAAAGCCGAAGACTGAAAGCATTTTCTCTTCAAATCCAGGAGATAGATGATGAAGTCTTAATGGAGAATCGGAGTTAGAATGTGCTTGGTGTCACCATGTCAGAGTAAGGCTGTAGTGGTTATTCTCAGAGTTGTGTTCCAGCGAACCCGCTAGCAATTCTAGATGGTTTTGGATCTGATCCTATAACTTCTTCTGTTTGATCATCTTCCTCTACTCTTATTATACTTAAAACCGGCGATCTGTTGTATTTTGAAATTTGTTTATTTAGAAATGTGAATTTATGATTTGATTGCTATTTGTAATATGAATGCATCGTTTTCTTTCCTGATTGCATTTTATGTACTATTCCTAGCAGCATTAATTGTATTAGCTTAGATGATTCTTGCAATGGTAACAAAGATCATTGTTATAATTTTTAAAAATTAGCTACGGATATTAGCCGTAGCTCTTGTTATAAAAACTGTAGCTATTGCTAACTTCAGTATATTGCTACACATTTCGTTCTACTTTTGGCTACAGATATTATCCGTAGCTATATGTACATTTCGCTACAAAAAGTATAACTACGAATAGCTATTGCTATCTATTGCTACGAATTTAATCCGTAGCCATAATTTTCAGCTTTAGATACAGCAAAACTGCTACGGTAGTACTACGGACTATAACCGTAGCAATAGGTTAATTCTACGGTTTTTATTAGTAGCCTTTGCCCCTTTTTATAGTAGCGCATCTCCTTATTGTTGTTTATTAAGGATGGCCAGTAATTCCCGCAAGCCACAATGGTAACAATTAGATATATCAAAGGTGAGTAGGTTGAAGAGTCGGCATGCACGTGAACATAAAATATTTGTGTTAGTTTTTATTCTAAGGGATGAAGGTGAGAATGTTCGTTTTAAGAGTCGTCATTTTTTGCTAAGTAATTAGTATTTTTGATGTATAAAATTCATATAGTGCGCATCGTCATGAATTGAAATGGGAGAATCAACCAATATCCTCGATGTTTTAAACATCAAACACTCTTTATTGTTCTAAAAAGGCAAAAGGGAAGATCAATGTTCGTCGCCACCAAAGTTATCATCTTATTTTATTTTTTGCAATAAAATATCTTCTATTAATTGTAAGATTGTGATGAGGGCATCTTGATGTTTTCGTTAGCTATCAGGCATCAAGTGTATCATTTAGCCGTTGGGCATCAAACGTCTCATAAAGAGGAGGTTGGCATCATGGGATTGTTTATAAGAGATGATGACGTTGGATAACAATGTAGCTAGAGAAGCGTTTAATATCCTTATAGATGATAACGACAATGTCCAGTGGAAAATATCTTATAAGCTATAGACTTCATGTGTATTGTTTGAATATTCAAAACAATGGGAGATGTTGGATGATCTTTCCTTTCAATTCATAAACAAGCCTATGGTATGCATGATGCACATCCCTAATAATTCATGCCAAGTAGTTTTTATTAATATCTGGGGTAAAACTACATTTCAGATTGTGGTATAGCACAAGCCTTTAATTATATCACTACAAAAAATTTAAAAAAAAATAAAAAATAAAAAAAAATCATTGAAAAATAAAAGTCAATCAGACTATCATGTTGTGTGGCATAAGTAGCATTATCTCTAATTTGTAATTATTTAGCTTCAGAGTAGTCAGATTGTTAATTGAGCAGAGGAGGTAGCTTATGAAGACCTCAGCATACACAAGTTGTAATTAGTCCAACAATCCTATGAATCTCACATGCTTGGGATGAGATGAGATTGGATCTCAACGAGTCATTACATTGTGACACGACCCTCAGTGCCAGGCACCGATGTTGCAATAGATGTACCCAAGCTAGAGATATGGTCAAGAGTAAGCTCGGAATCCTATGCAAGCTATGTCTTTAGTCCTTGGATGAGTTGGAGGAGAGCTATGTGCCGTGGTAGCGGATATTGCAATTAAATTATTATTTTTTAAAAATTTTCATAACTTAGTCTCTTTCTAAATCTTGAAATTGAAGCTCCTAATTCATGATTTTTTATACAAAATATGAAAAATCATAGATTTGTAATAATTTGACACTAATTTAATATGATTTACAGAGAAAAAAAAGATTAAAATTTTGAAAATGTTCACCGGATCAAACATGTGAGATATATCACACTACTTGTATGTTTCATATCGTACACATGTGATATAAGATATATTGTGGGATATATTAACCGATATCGTCGATACTTAAAACACTGTCTTGAACCATTGTTTAATAGAGATGTATATTACTTGTGGAGTTTTTTGCTTATGCTCAATTATTAAGTTTTTTATGCATCTTCATTGCGGGATCCTGTTTTTGAAACTTGACATATAGAAGCTACGGGTCGAAATCATGGTGCTACGGAAGTTGTCAGCTCTGGATTCTAGTTATCATGAATGGGTGTTGGAAATAAGATTTGAGACGTGACAATAAGTGTGATAGGTAAGCTTTTTTAGTTATTTTTTTTATATATAAATACATATCTAGATCCCCTCACTTAGCATCAATAGGAGACACTAGTTTTATTGATAGTTTTTCATAAAGGTGTAATGTGCAAAAGATCTAGCATCCTCCCTTGAAAGGCATCACGGTATCAGAAATATCTTCCATTAATGCATGCATTTAAAATTTGAGTTTGTAATTTCCATTCTTAATACATAGACATTGTGTTCATTCCACTAATTGGTCCACACGTGTAGCTTAAAACAAACCATTCAAATGGTAAAACACATCAGAGGGAGGCTCATGGATTAACCTTATAAAAAAGAGGGATATGCATCAATGGCTTTGTCCTGTTAAGGACCCAATGTCTTTTATTTTGGTTTAAAACTCTTTTAATATATTTTAAAAATGCATACTTTTAGCAATTAGAAAAGACCATTTGCTTGCCTGTCTTTTTCCCTAGCAACTATCAAAACTTACCCAATCAAGGTAAGGTTGCCATTATTTAATGATGCTCGGCTATTTGAAAGGCCATCCACCTCCACACATCCGACCAAATCAATGGCTGAGATCACAAATAATTGTTAGTTGATGCCTGAAATGGAGAAGCAACCCCATCTCTAAAAGTGCTTGTGATCAATGCTGCAAAACCATGCAATGCTCCTTACCTCTGCTATAGAATTGATCATTATGCCCCTCTACTTCTGCCAGGATAGCAGTACCTTCACTGCACGTTTTTAGGCATGATTTTACACTATTACTTGTGGTGTGGCCCACCTATCTTGGTTTGAACTGATTTTTAGGCTCCACTACAAAAATATGGCGGTGCACCTATCAGATGGGTTGGATTTGAAGCACATTCTTCCCTACAGTTCTTAGTATGGGCCCTCCTGATTCGGTTCGTTAAAGAAAAAAAAAAAACGAATGGCTCTGATGAAATAGTAAAAAAGAAAAAAAGAAAATGAATGGCTCTGATTTAAAATGAAAATGAATGATTATGAGGAAATAGTAAAAAAGAAAAAACAATGAAAATGAACGGTTCTGATTAAATAGTAAAAAAGAAAAACAGAAATATCAAAGCCAAGTTTCGATCTTGGGACCTGTGGGTTATGGGCCCACCACGCTTCCGCTGCGCCACTTTGATATTTGTTGCATATTTTTATCATTTTTAATATATAATATAAACTGTACTTGTTAATACCTAGATGGAATCAACGGTTGGTAGGTACCTAAGGGATAACTTCTCTAACCATATGGGAAAATATTTAACGTGAATGAAATCCACACCGTCCGTCGGGTAGACCACCCTTTCTTTGGGCTTGATCCCAAAATCAAGCTTGTTCAACACTCACTTATATTAAAATCATACATAGCCCTCTACAATTCTCATGGTATGGCTCACCTGAGTTTTAGAATACTGGGTTTCTTAGGTAGTTCTTTCATTATGATGAGGCACATCAGATGAATGGATCGGATGGCGGCCATACAAAAAACTTGCAGTAGATTTTCCATCCCAATTGTTTCCTATGGTGTTGCCCACCTGATTTTAGATCATGATGATGTTGATCATTTACTTACTTGATGGACGGTTGGATCCCACGTGGCACTGGCTTAGGGGGAGGTACCTACGTGTTCCTATCCATTGCTCCACAATGGATGGACCGTCCTCCCAGAATTTCCAAAATTGGAAGATCTCAGCTGTTCAATCTTTGGCCCCCCTTTTTTTGGGAGTTAATAATTCTTTAATTTTTTTTATAAATAAATATATATAAGCTTGGATATTGCATATCATATGTGGCCCGCTCCATCGCCTGATGGATTATTATCCTTGATGATAATTGTATATCATGCGATTAAATTGATGAGTGGATTGGATGTTGCACATGTGAGCAACTTTGCACGTGTACTCCACAATGGCGAGAGAAATGCATGGCTATATTGATTATATTGATCACACTTCTGATCATTGATCTACACCGTCCATCATGTGGTTCTCAGGCTTCATCGCACGCACGGTCAAAAATCACTTTTATTGGAAAATTGTAACTGCCCCATTTAATGGTTAGTGAAATGGACACTACGAATGGTTCGATCATTGATCTAAACCGTTCATCACATGATCCTACCCTTTACTACCAATCACTAAAAAAAAAAAAAAAAGGTTCACCTTTGTCACGTTACTCAACCATCCATTCCATATTGATCATATATCAAATGGTTTGATCGTTTACCCTGACTATCCCCATCATGTGGGTCCCACTCCTGGTCATTCATCCTTCTCAAAAAATCACGTCTGCTGATGATCCTAACGGTCCATTTAATGACCATGGGTCCGTGGGATCTATGTTGATAATACTATAAATGGTCTAATCATTTCTACATCAGCCATCATTTGGATCCTACGTACCCTTGAATGCCAATCATTCCAAGAAAATAACTTCAATTGAATGATCCCAGTCGTCCAATCAATTATTAGGGAAATCGGTGGGTCCATATCGTTCATATTACAAATGTTCACATTCATTCACACAGAAAATTGTATTTGTGTCATAATTATAAGATAATCCAAACCATCCAACTTGCAGAATAAACAACGGATGCAGCATTAACAAAAAACAAGAAATGGGCGTAGGGATACCTGCACACTTCCCATCAACGGTTGGAGATTTTTGGAACGAAATGACATTTATTTAGCTTTCTAAGAAAGGTTAGGATCGGATTGATGTGATGGCACATGCAATCTGAAAATCACACCCGTTGGACAATCTTTGCCATCTGTGTGAAGGTGACAAGTCGGATTAAGGGATAATCTCACTAATTGCCCACGACATGGATGCATGGTTATATGGCCATCTATGTTAGTTCAGATAGAACAAAACTGAAAACCTACACCAAGAAGATGATATTAATCACTTGACTTTCCATCGCTATTGTACTTTTAACCGTCCATTCGATGGAGATCCATTGGATTGCCATTTATTTTTAGTGTTACTCGATTATTTGAAAGACCATTGGCCTCCACACATCCCACCAAATCAACGCCTAAGATCACCTACAATTGCTAGTCGATGCTAGATATGGACATGCAACCCAATCCCAACAAGTGCTCGTGAACAATGTTGTGAAACCACGCCATGCTCCTTACCCTGTTGTATAATGATCATAATGACTTCAGTTATGATACAAGTACCTTCATTATACCTTATATAAATTTAGGGTTTATAGGCATATATAAAATTAAGCATTCACCATATAAGTATAACTAAACAAGTGTTCAAATTCAATCTCAAACACAAGTACGTATAGTAGTTCAATTTCTCTACTTTATTCCTGACGAATGTACTTAACTTATAAGTGTATGGGATTTCATCATCAAAAGTTTTAAATCAGGTTCATCTCTAACATTTAAAATCTTATACAAGGATCAGCTTCCACAAGAAACTTTATATGGTTTTGTATAAGCTCGCCACGAACTCGATCCTACATAAAAACATATTGATGTACGCTTCCGTCGAAAGCTCCCACAAGAGACTTAAATTGATTTTTTATAAGTTAACCTATAACCTTGGTCATAATCAAATGACCTATATTTACTCTCGTCGGAAGCTCCTATGGAGACTAATATGTACACCTATGTCCAGTAGCCGGTTGCCTACATAAGGACTTTCATTTAGACCTTACATAAAAGCCAATGTACTAAATAAGAACCTAATCGAGTTTGAAAATTCAAACTCTTATATTCAATACTGCACAAGAAAGAAGTGTATGCGGACTCTTATATATGACAACTTATTTGTCGGATTGAACCCATTTTGTAGCACCTTCTTGTGTTGTATGATTGATGCTCTCTCGTGCTTCAATCGGCTCTCATTTGCTCCTCCTGATCATGATGTTGATGCTTTGTCAATGTTTCAGTTCTAAGATCAAACACCTTGCATGTGATGCTTCGATGCGATGACCAAGGTGATGGGAAGTTAGGTATAATCTCCTACAATTAATAGGAAGTTATAAAGCCTATTGGATTCTACTTAATGGACACTATAGAGGTTGATAGACACTTGGGTTTGTAAAGAGAAATTGTTTCTAAACTTTAGAAAGAGCTTGGGATCATGATATTCTTGTAGATAAGCTTGAAATGCTTATTAGAGTAAAAAATTGCTGAGAAGAGAGCATGAATTTCAATGAGATGGAGCTTATGGGGTTTGGTAGAGCTTGGGATGCAATAAAGTCTCTAAAATGTCAAAATATATCGTTTCTTCAAAGATCTGATTGCTAAATTTATAAGAAAAAAGTTCTAACGGATCTATAATGGCTAATTTTCGGTCGCACCGAGTAGATGTTCAGTTGCATCGAATTATATTCGATCGCACCTAATTAAGGTTCGGTCGAAAAGATTTTAAGGAGGAAAGTCGTCGGACATATCAGAGGACTTTCGATTACACCGAAGGCGGTCTTCGATCGCACCGAAAGAAGTCTTTGTTGAGACCGAAAGTGGCATTCAGTTACAGCTAAATTACCCATAATTCTATCTCAGCATGCTGTCTTGTTTTACCCGTTTTCGGTTGGACCAAAGGTATGTTTAGTCATTGGTGGAACTAAAAGTCGTTGAAATTGTGCAGCTTTTCCAACAATACGGGATCTCTAAAGTCAATAAAAGGATAGTCAATCTAGCCTCACATGGCTTAAAGGGTAATCAAAAAAGGATTTACCTATTGGGTTTAGGATTATATAAATGTTTAGGTTATTTTGGGTGAATAATTAAGATCTCCAAAGCATCTTATTTAACTGTTATTTGCTCTTGGATCACATTGTTCAAAAATCATTATTCAAAAATCAGTCCTATAGATTTATTGAGTTAACATGTTCTATTTTTTTCTATTTATCAATGGCTATAAATTGTTTATTGTTTTCTATGGCGTGGTCCACGTGATGAGTAGATGTGGCCGATTTTTATTTTAAGGGATAATCATGATGGGAAACCTATTTGAAAGGTTGGATGTTACATGGACAGAACAGATTGTAAGTTATCTGCTGGGTTGCCGGGTGGACCGTAACTTGTGGTCCGACCAATTAGATTCGAGACACTCTCTTTAAACAGTGTATATCACACACCATGTAAGCTCGGATCCCGAGTCTGGCATGCGACACATGTCGCCGCGTGTGGAATGTGGACGGCTCCCATAGGCGTATCGAATTAACAAACCTCCTCAATGAGAACGGTGGATGTATGCATGAGTACAGTTCAGCATACCCACCCATAGCCCATAGGAGAGCGGATTGCACGTGCCCCCTGCACCGTGATATATGGCCGGGGCTTTGTGGTCCCACAAAGATATCTATGACAAAGCCACTCAGCCCATCTATTTTTAAAGACCACAATAATATAGGATTCTAAAATTCAGATAGATCCCAAAATTCATGTAGGCCACTAGAAACGAAACAGTGGGAAACGAAATGTCCACCGTTGAAATCTTCATGGAGCTAACCATGATCTTCATATGCCATCCAAACCGTTCATATGCTTATAACCACTCAGATAAACTGTGGGAATAAATATAATCTTTGCCAAAAAGTTCTTTCACCACAAACGTTAAATCCCCACTGTTTGATGTGGTATGGCCCACGTGATCTTTGGATATAGCTTAATTTTATATTCATATCCTATTTTGGCCTCTAAAAACAGATGGACGGAGTGGATTTGTCACGAACATCTCTGTATGACCCACACAACCCTAGGCACTCGGTATGTCTCTCTGCCCGGGGCACGTGCAATCCGCTTCCCTCCCATGGAAGCGGATTGGCCGGTGTTCCTTACACCAGATATAGAGCAAGTTTTGTGGGTCTTATCATGAATTATGTGTTATATCCAAACCGTCCATCCATTTGGCGAGCTCTGCTTAAGGCTTGAGAAAGAGAATAAGACAGATCAAGTGGACCACGCTGCACAAATCAGTAAGGGATTGAACGTCTACCATTGAAACTCTTTTAGGGGTCTCAGAAGTTTTGGATCAATGAGAAATTTGTTTTTCCTTTTCATTAGGGTATTTTTGACCTTATGAACAGATTGGATGTAAAATAAATGTTATGGTGGGCCCTACAAATTGTTTAACGGTGAAAATCATTATCACCAGTGCTATTTAGGTGTGGTCCAGATAATCTTTGGATATGATTTATCGTTTTTATAATGTTTAAAATTATCTCTAAACATAAATGAACGAGGCCCATGTAACTTTGTTCTCCTTTGAGTCGTTCGTACAACTCGAAGCTCGAGGAGCGTATACAGCAGCTACATAGCTGGGGTGAGGTACACCAGCTAATCCGGCTCCCCTCCCATTGTACCGTACGATTTCTATTTTGTCTTACCGATTCACGTTCATCTTCTCGAGATGGAAAAAGCAAAATCTCGGGGCACTGATCCGCTCGCTCTATCGAAATTTGTCGCAATGAGAAAACCGCGATAAATTAAAATACCGTCTCCACTGATAGTCAGACCGAAACGCCCGGCTACTCGCGATGGACGCGAGCTGCGTGTAACCCATGTTGCACGGAGCCCGCGTAACCCGCAGCTCAGTGGGGCCTACCGAGATATCCGTGCGACATCCATTCTGTCCATCAGCTTCTACGGATCATTTTAGATAGTCATTCAGAAATTGAGGAAAATAGAAAACTCAGGTGGGAAAAATCACAAGAAAAATTGGGGATTGAACGGCAACCATTGAAACCTTATTGTGCCCATAGAAGCTTTGGATCAGGATTATATTTGTGTGTTCCTATTTTCTGGTTGAAATCACCTTATGAACGGTTTAGATATATATATAAATATCACGGTGGGCCCAAATAAGGTTTCAACATTGAGAATTCAATTGGATTGTTCTTGTGGCGTGATCCAGTTGAGTTTCTTATGTTCCTCATTTTTTACCCAACATAATAAAATCATGCATAAAAAGTGATGGACGGAGTGGATTTCACACTAATATGACAATGGCCCATCAAGCTTTGGTTACACGCAGCTCGCGTCCACCCTATCTGACCGTACTTGACCTGCCACCTTACATTTGCATCCCGGGTGCTTGTCACCCATCTACTGTACACGTGGACTGTTTGTATGGAAATATGGACTGTCCAAATCGCGGGCTGATTGTATGTATTGGTCAATCTCAACAGTCTAATTTTTCCCATTAAATTTAGAACACTTATCACTTTATCTGAACCGTCCATGATAGACCCATTAAAAATTTCCCATTGAACCCATCTACGTGATGTATGTGTTTCATCCATTCAGTTCATCCATTTTTACACATCATTTCAGGGCTTGATTCCAAAAATGCGAATGTAAATCTCAAGTGGACTACACCACAGGAAAATAACAGTAAATGGATATCCACCATTTAAATCCTCCAAAGGCCCACTGTATTGTTTATTTAACATCCAATCTGTTGATTAGGTCATACAGACCCAGATGAAGGTAAAAAACTAATATCAGTTTGATCCAAAACCTTTATGGCCCCCAAAAGTTTTTTAATGGTCCACGTTCATTCAACACCTTTTCATGTAATGTGGTCCACTTGAGATTGGGATATACCTCATTTTTGTCTCATACCATAAAATGATCTAGAAAAATAGATGGAAGGCATGGATGAAATACATAAATCATGGTGGGGTCCACAAAGCACCGACCAATCCATCAGCCATTGGCTGGTGGCAGGGGGAGCAGCCAATCCGTTTCCCTTAAAAAAATGATCCAAAATGGATGGACGGCTTAGATAAAACACATACATCGTGGTGGGGGCCACAGCACCGTCCTACTGGCAGTGTCAGTGGGCAATCCACGTCCAAGTGGTGATCTGTACCTGGTATCTGTATTTTGATAACTCCATTTTCAAGGCTTTCTACACTTGGAATGGCTATAAAAGAGCTGAGCGGAAAGACTGATTTCAAATTTGAAATCTTACGGGTGGGAAGTTCGGTTCCATCCCTTTTGCACTGCATATACGGGAGATCTCGACCATTCATCTAGTACTTGGATGAGGCCCATACTTTAAGAATAGGGATTTTATCTATACCCCTGGGTAGGGCTGTCAATGGGCCGGACCCAGGCTAAGTCACCGCCTGGATTTTGAACTGTTTCAACCAGGCATTGGGCTGACCCTATTCAAAATTTTAATTTTTTTAGGCTTGAGCCCGGCTCATTGATACTCCTACTCCTACCCTCGTGGTTCCGGGCACGGTTTGGGTGGATCCTTAATACATCGAGGTTGGTGGATTTCTAACTGTGGGGCCCACTGTGTTGTATGTGCCTTACATCTACACTGTCCATTCATTTTTACAGCATATTTTAGGGAATGAATCTATGGACGTTGGATGGTGATTCTCCATGACGGGCCACTAGACATTTGTGTCATATCATGTAATGGTTGCATGAGTCAAATGATTTGTGCATGCATATACGGTGATAAGTGTAGAACTAGAGTTCATTCAGATTTATTATGTGACAGTTTATTCAGATTTATTATGTGACAGGATCAAAATATCCGGCAAGTCACGGAACATGTCTTTCGTAAACCTAGCATATTGTGTGCTCAATTGATACGAACGATAACATATGAAGGCTTAGGTCTAAGGTCTATCCAAATTCAGTGAAACCCATAACTAATACCTTCATACTTGAACCTTATTAAGGAGTTGAAAAGAGAAGGTTAATAGTTTTAGGTACTTGGTTGATACAGACGATAGCATATGAAGGCCCATACCTAAAGTATGTCTCTAATGAAATCCATATTTGAGACCTCCATACCTGCACCTCGTGGAGAGATTAAGAAGAGAATGTTAATAGTTTAAGGTGCTTGGTTGATATGGGCGATAACAAATGAAGGCCCATATCCAAAGTCTATTCAGATCTAGCGAAACTCATAGTTAAGACTTTCATACTCGAACATCACAAAGGGGTTGAGAAGAAAAGCTTAATAATTATATGTATACCATTCATGAACTTCATGCAACACACTTGTGTCCATGTATTAATCAGAGTCGCCCCTATCCAAAATCCATAGTTGGATAGAATCCTTGGAATCACCTAGAAATTAGGAAAACCTAAGAATTCCTAACTCAATTGACTCTTGGATAGATCTACATCGTTAATTCCGAGTAAGAGCATCGGTTACATAAAAGGAAGAGTTTAGGCACCATTTTACTGCTCGTGTCAATCATGGTTTCTACTTTGTTAGGTTATACGCTTTCAAAAGGAGTTTAAAGAACTTCCAGTACGGTTAGAGCTGGGCATCGGATTGAGTCGGATCGAATTGGGTCCAACTTGATTCGGTCAAAAATCTACACGGGCTGATCTGAACTCGATCCGAATCGAGACCAAGTCCGGGACAAATCAGGCAGACACCAAACTCAGCTGGGACTTGTCCAAAAAATAAAAATAAAAATAATCTACGGGGTAATAGAAATTGTGGAGCAAATTCTGTGGGTCAAATTATGAGGTATGTGTTATATCCAAACCGTTCATCCATTTGGAGAGTTCGTCTTAAGGCTTGAGCTGAAAAATAAGATAGATCTAAAGATCAGTTGGCCCACACTGCAAAAAACAGTTGGGGATTGAATGTTTACCATTGAAACATTTTTGGAAATCACAGAAGTTTCGAAACAATATGAAATTTGTTTTTCCTATTCACCCATGTATTTTTATCCTTATTAACAGATTAGATGGAAAATAAAGGTTATGGTGGGGCCCCTGTAACTTTGGTCTCATTTGAGCCGTTTGTACAACTCGGAGCTCGAGGCACGTTCAGGCTCGTCTTTGCACGACACGTATCTACACCAGCTGTATCGCTGGCTGGCGTGTCTCACAAGAAATCGGGTTAGTAGGTGGAAATCAGATTGTGTACTGAGTTACTTAATATGCTTTTCTCGTATTGAGTAAACTCAGTTGGGCACACCGTGAATGTATGCGGTTTATCCAATCAGTCCATTTGTTGTTTCATCTAATTTTAGACGTTGAACCAAAAATTGAAGCATATCCAAAGCTCAAGTTGACCATACCACATGAAACAAAGGGAATAATAATTTCGACCGTTGAAACCTTTCTAGTGCCCAAAGTGATCTTTATTTGTCATCCGACATGTTCATAAGATCAAAAAGACCTGGATGAAGGGAAAACAAAAATATCAACTTGAAACTTCTGTGACCCCCAGAATGTTTCAATGGTAGACACTCAATTCACACTATTTCATGTAGTGTGGTTTACTTGATTTTTGGATATACTTTATTTTTGGTATTGGGACTTGAAATTAACTTTTGAAATGGATGGACGGGGTGGATCAAATACATAAATCACGGTGGATCCCACAGAGTTTACTCATCACGCTTAGCATATTGAGTTACTCAGTATGTAATTCGTTTCCTACTGGCTGGCATGTCTCACAAGAAATCTGGCTATTGTATGTTACTCAGTACGCTCTTATTGTATTGAGTAAACTCTGTTGGGCCCATCGTGAATGCATGAGGTTTATCCACGCCGTCCATTCGTTTTTCCAGATCATTTTAGGGGTTGAACCCAAAACTCATGTATATCCAAAGCTTGAGTGGACCATACCATAAGAAAAAGTAAATGTATTGATTTCCACCATTGAAAACTTTATAAGGCCCAGTGATGTTTATTTGTCTAAAGATCAGAAAGACATGGATTAAGGGAAAAAATAAATATTAGCTTGATCTAAAACTTCTTTCGCTCCTAATAGTTTTTCAACAGTAGATGTTCAATTCGCACTGTTTCCGGTGGTGTGCTCCACTTGAGTATTGGATAAATCCCTAAAATTACATGTTAAAAGAGATGGATGGAGTGGATAAATTGCATGAATGATATTTCGGCCCACAAAGTATATGTAGATGGGTATGGAGGGTGGTACGTCGTTTTTCAAGAACTTTTTCTTATGCACGGAATTGACAAGTGCAGGGGTAAAAAATAAAAAGCAAAAGAGATAAAATAGACACGGGTAAAAAAAGTACAAAAATAAAAAATATTTAAAAAATATATATACTTAATAATAGATCCGGATCGGATCGAATCGGATTGGATCGGATCTAGTCAGATCGGATCGGTCCGGATTAACCAGGATCCGAACTCGATCCGATGAATGATCGGATCTGATTGGCCCTACTCGAACCGCACCGATCCAGGCCTTCAGTTCGGTTCGGATCGGGTCGGATCCACCGGATCGGGTCAGAAACTAAGTTAAGATACAAAAGATAAAGTAAAAATGAAGTAAAAACGATAAAAGAAAAATATGAGAACAAAACAGAAAAAAACATAGAGTTTTTTATTACTCTTTTGGGTCACACTTCTAATACAAAATATCCTCAAGAAAGGCGATTGTAAAGCATACTTTACGTGATGTCAGAGCAAATCCTACTTTCCTAAGTGTTCAAAGTAGGGGGTTGGGAAGAGGTTAGAATAAGCAGATTGAAAATGAATGAATAGAAAATACATATCAGGTTTTAGAACAAGAAACAAAAAGGGTTGAGTTTTAAGATGACATAAGAGCAAAGAGTAAATAAGTGGAAAGGAAAGCCCAAAGATGATAAAAGCTAAAGTAGAGGGTAAAAAGTAAGAAGTCAGGCTTTCCATTCGAATCATTGCATTTGGACTTTAACTCTCTGGGACTTCTCCCACACTCCCCTAGCTCCTTTTATAAGCATTTGGGAGGATAGGTTAAGAACTTACACAGATTCGGATGCAAGGTTAGGTTCATGTGAACCATGTCATCCCTTGAGTCATGGATGGGCATGGGTGATGGTGTGGTCAGTGACGAACACAACCTCGAGCGCTTGCGTGAATTGTGTCAAAAGGTACGTTGTGGGTATTGGTAGAGTGTTGTGTAGTGCTGACCTGTCAACTCGGGGCTAGTCCATGTTGGCAGGAGTCAAAACTCGTAAACAGCTAGGGTGCTGTCGTTTTTCAATTGGAATGACTGCAACCTAGTCATCTTTGTATAAAGACGTTGGCAACCCCACCGTTTTAGTGTGTAAACTGGGGTACACCTAATTTAGTATAACCTCGGGTGTAAATGGGTGTAAATAGGGTGTCTATAGATGCCTCTCTTTGGCAGAGGTTGGGATACAACTGATTGCTAAAGTAAGTGGATATCCCATTTGGAGTAGATGATGATTTAATTAGAACTTCTGCTTATCAGTGTTGTAGTTAAGAAGCTTGCTTGGTTAGAGGTTTAACTCAAATAATTCACGAAGGGGAAAAATGTTGCAATATCTAATTACAACACTTTCGCATTGTTGACTGACGTACACATTGAAAGAATCAACCGAGTTGGATGTTTGAATAGTTAAAGTCTCTGCACGCGCGGCCTTACGAGAATAACACATGTTGAATATAGAGTAGTTTTTTCGATACTGCACAATCCCCGAGGATCACTTACAAGTGTATTATTTGTAATGGACAATTGCTTGCACATTTTACGACTTTATAGATATCTCGCATTACAATGCGATAGTTTTTTAGTTGTATCAGGTTAGAGTTGTCTGGATTATGCTTTTAACTATTCGAGTTTTGAATTTTGTCATTGTGCTTCGTAAAAGCTTTTTTCGCAAGTTGGAGCACGACTACACTAATCTAAGTATCAAAACAACGTATTTTGAATCTATCATTTTCCTAAATGATCGGACTAACACTATAAGTTCAGGCTGATCATCTTATATCTGCTTTTTTAATCTTTGGGTGAAATCCACTTGAGATTAAACCAAAATCAAATTTATTATTGCGTTGGTATCCATTGGGAGTATGGAAAACTAATCACTGTATAAGATGTTGAACGCGTTTGATATTTTTGAAAGTTTTTATTGTTTTTTTATGAATTTTGTGTTTAATAGACATATCTACCTTCTGTCGTTCGCATAGGTGTTACATGTACAAAATGTGGTATGACTCATGATAGATTTGATTCATCATACTGTGTCTAATTGGTTCTGATGGAAACTTCGGGTGGTTAGGATTTGGGGTGATTGATATGTGTCGATCCAATCTGTCATATAGTGTCTAAATGCTTCGATTAGAGCTTTAAACCATCAGGATCGGAGATGCGTATGCAATGGAACAAGTTTAATTTGCCATCTGGCATCCAAAAGGTCTTCTGGGGAAATTTGGATGGTCAGAATCAGGGTTTGATCGATGTAGATATTGTAAATCCGATTTGTCATACATTGTCTAATGGCCTCGATTAAAGCTCTAGACTGTTAAGATCAGAAATGCTTGATGAAATGGAATGGTCCTGATTTACCACACGGTGTACAAAATGTCTAATTAGAAATTTGGATGGTTGGAATTAGGGTCCCCTTATGGAAATGATGGTATGATGAAATAATGGTCATGGTGTGAGGCACTGTAATGGATCAGATCCATCATCCAACATCCAAAGGGCTCCAAGTGGATGCGGGACGATCAAGATCAGATATTCACTAGGGAAATAAAATAAAATAAAATAAAAATGCATGTAATGAAATGAAATTGATTTGATTGGTCATCCGATGTTCAGAGGGCTCTGAGTGGATGCTAGACGGTCAAGACCAGGGATCTATTAGGGAATGGAAAAAATGTATGAAATGTAATGCACGGTGTGTGTGAATGCATGATATGTGATCGATATGCAAAATTGTTCTATTATACTATGTCAGAATGCCTCAATCAAAGTATTTAATGGTTAAGATCGGATATACGAGATCGACGTGTCATACAATGTCCAAATGCCTCAATTAGCACATTAGATAGTCAAGATTGGATATGGTGTGATTGATGCGTAGATTCGATTTATCATAATCGTCAGAATGCTTCGATCAAAGCATTTTAACTATTAAGATCGAATATGTTGTGATGGATGTGCGGATTCGATCTGTTATATAATATCTGAATGCTTTAATCAGAGTATTTGAAAATTAAAATCAAACAAGGTATTGTATGCATGCAGATGGAAATGGAATGGATAGCTGGATAGATGCTTACTTAGGCTGTAATGATGATTTAGATGTTTGATTTAGCAGGCGTGTGGTAGCTTGTGGGTGTCATCAATGTGGGACCGACTTGGCTATTTGTGGGGTCATTTGTTTTGATTGTGGGCCTGCCTTAGCTTTGAAGGGCATGTGGTACACTCTAGGAGGGGTGCTTTAGTAAGAGAGTGAATTTTCTACACAGAGGATTCTTCATTTACATGAAGAGCATATTAAAGCATTGGCTCGATATTTCTCTCGATAGGTTGCCATGTCCTAGTCGTGAGCATTCGATCCAAGGGTCCTACGAATTGAATAAGTTGGTGACACAAGTGCAGAGATGGGTTACATATACATTTTGCCCTTAAGTATAGGCTAATCGTATACCTACCTATATGTGGTTGATGACGATTTACATGGATGTAAAAATGATGAAATGAAAACAAAAGTTGTTTTATTTTTGTTTATATTCTTGTGTATAAATGTGTGTAAAGCCATTATATTACTTTTTGTTAATTCTTTGTTTTATGGTGCTTTGGATATATGGATTAGATATATGATTTTTTTAACACTCATCCTCGACGGACTCTGAGTTGATTCCTGGGGGCTTTAAAGGGCCCCTATAAGTAAGCTGTCACGCCCCGAACTCGGAAACCGGGCTCATAAAATTTCCGATTTGCCGAATCCGGCGCTGACAGCCTCTGTAGTACCCCATTCTCGGCTCCCGGCATCTATACACCAGGTTCCGATCCTGGGATCCTACAAGGAGGATTTCAAATATGATTTTGATTCGATATAGCATAACCCACGAACAATAACTACAAGAACACCATCACAAAATCCACTATGATCAACAACTTTTAAGTACAATGCGTCTGAAGGGAAATACAAGATAATACAAATAACGAAAACTCCAAAAGCTCGACTGCACCCTCCTATTGCTCCTATGCTACGGCTGTGTCCTAGTGTCACCTGCACGCATAGATCGTGTATAAGCTTATAGAAAGCTTAGAGGGTGGTGTAAGTGTGTGCGCAATATGAGCGTGCTCAGAATACAAGGTCAGAGTAATATGAAATCATGCTGATGAGTACATGAATGCAATTAGTCGTACCAGGGCTATGCGGTGCAAGATATGAATGTTATCGGCCATTTCAAGACCATGTAATGTGAGATGCATCTCAAGCATGCCAATCCTCATCCACAATACAAATATCAGTACGGTTCTCATTCTGGATAATCACCGGGGTCTAGTACACTCTACGCCAGCTTGTCGTCCCTATCCGAACGCACAACTGGGAGAGTGGAAGAGACCTCACTATCCGCCTGCCAATATTGGGCTCGGCTCATCGATAGCGGATTCATTCCTCAAGCTAGTCAAACTCAACCTAGAAATTGCCCCCTCACTCAGGCGGGTAAGGTCACACCCCTTTCCAATGGACCATGACACAGTGGGAGATGCGGCCTACTGGTATACGGCCCTCGCACGCTCATGTATCCACTCGGTCTCGACGTTGGAGTCATTTTTGGTACCATTGGGTTTAGAGATTTTTACCCAGGGACATTTATGGCACCCCGATGCTAGAAACAGTATTTTTGGTATCCAATCCAACCACCCACGATGTGTCTGTGGAGGCTATGGCCCTGATGTCGCTAGCGCATACAAGAATCACAATCACATTAATGTCAGTGCATGAATCTCCCTACCAGACATGCAACAACGCGCTCATGTAGGGCAACTCCGCCTATCAGGGAGCCCATAAACAATCCGCCCGTGGGCATATGCTATGATCAGTCACTCCTCATATCAGGCATACATATAATTCGTATGATCATGAATCATAGATCTATATTAAACATGTTATATGGTGATGGGCTCTGTTCATAACGAAGATGGGCCTAAACGGCCTACACACTACAAGTATGGGCCTATCAATGGGCCTTAGAGAGAGTGACAATGCGGACATTTAACTAACATTATCCTTACAATGTGGACGTCAAACCATCATTACTCCTAAGGCATAGCCCGCTATAAAGGTCAACACACAAACCATGGTGGAATCACGTTATAATGGGCCTCATGTACATCCCATTGGGCCTCGACCCATGGGCCTCCAATACATCAAATGGGCCTTATGTACATGGGTCTTGTATATATTAAGATGGGCCCCAACGAATGGCCACAACTACATCAAGATAGGCCTAATCACATAGGCCTTATATTCGTCAAGTGGGTCGCACCAGTGGGCCTTGAATACATCACAATGGACCCTCATATGGCAAGTGGGCCACATCACATGGGCCATACGTATATCAAATGGGCCACACCCAAATGTAAGTGGTGATAATAATTTTCACTATTAAAATTCCCAAGGCCCGCCATAACATTTATTTCCCATCCAATCTGATCATAAGGTCCCAAAGGATGTCAATGGTAGCCGTTCAATCCTCACCGCACAGTGTGGTCCGCTTGATAAATAAATCTGTCTTAACTTTGTCTCAAGCCTTAAAATTATTATTATTATTATTTATTTTCTTTTTAAATGGTTGGATGGTTTGGATGAAACTCATGCATCATGGTGGGTCCCATATGGATGGACAGCATAGGTAAAGCACATACCTCATGATGGGGGCCACACTGATGGAAGGTGTGGCACACATACATCAGTGGGTCCCACGTGGGGCCCACCATAATGTTTATTTTCCACCCAATCTGTTGACAGGGTCACACAGACATGGGGCCCACTGTAATGTTTATTTGCACCCAACCAGTTGATGAGGTCACTTAGACTTGGGGCCCACCGTAATGTTTATTTTGCCATCCAAACTGTTGATAAGGTCACGTGGACCTGAATGAATAGGAAAAGCAAATTTCATATTTGATCTGAAATTGCTGCAACCCAAAAAGGGTTCAATGGTAGGCACTAGTCACCTCTGTTTCCTGTAACGTGGGCCACCCGAGTCCCTGTAGCGGCTGATTTTTGGGAGGGGGCCACTGTTAGAAGGGACCCAACAAATGTACGGTGTTGATCGTCAACACACATCAGGGTGGGGACCATGGCTGGGGCCGTGGGTCCCTGCCAGGCCATCCGTCCGTGAGGAGCAGGCGCTGCCTGCGTGAGTTCTGTAGCAGTGGCGTCGGCGCTGCCTTCTTCTTTTTTTCTTTTCTTTTTTTCAAAATCAGTTTTCCTGTGGTTTTTCACAGGTGGGGCCCACATCAAGGAAATCTGCCCTGCCCATTGTATTCCCTGGCTTGATACCGTCAAACAGGGTCCAATATCTATTATGATTTGGCGAGTAAAACATTAATGCGGGTTTTGTATGGTAATAATATTGTTTCCTAAGGTATGGCCCGCCCGAGAATCGGATTGGCCTCAAATTTCGGCTCAACGCCTAAAATGAGCTGGGGAGTGGAATAGACGGCGTGGATTTGATCTGTACATCAAGGTGGGGCCTACATGAGTGCCCACCCCAAGCTTAGTACACCCCAACGTCAGTTCACACTTTACCGTTAGCCACACCATGCCCACGACTGCATGTCTAGCGTCCAGAGACGTTGGACGGTGTGGAATAACATAGGTACCATGGTGGGTCCCACATGCACATGGCCCACCATGCATATACATATTAATATAATATTAATATAATATTATTATAGTATAAATATAATGTGTTATATATACTATATAGACAGTGGATCTCTCCTAAAATGCGGTGGCCCACACCGTCTGATGGATGGAGTACATTTAACACAATTTGGTGGGGCCCACAACATTCTAGGGGAAGGATAAGGAGAGAGAGAGAGAGAGAGAGAGAGAGAGAGAGAGAGAGAGAGAGAGAGAGAGACGGTGATGGAGAGAAGGGACCTAGCCACTATGTGCCCTCCATTGATACAACACATACATCAAAATGGGTCCCATCAACAAGTAGGCCCTCAAATCATGAAATCAACGGTATAAACTCAAAGATCACCCACCTCTAGGCCTTCTCCTTGCTCCCTTAGGCTCCTAAGCTCCTTGCCTTCATCTTTGATGGAGGTTGATGGGGTTTTGATGGTGGGGATGAGAGATGAGAGGGTGGGCTACACTTGGCTTGGGAGAGAATGTTTGGACGTATAGTATTTTTTTGGGGTTGCTTGGGAGATTTGAGAAATGAGAGAGAGTGAGGTGATGGGAATGATATAGATGGGATGATGTAAGGAAGGGGATGGGAAGGTATGGTTTAGTTTAAAATATTTGTAAAAGAGGTATGGGTGAGTTTGAAAATTTGTAAAGGGAAATGGTGAGGTGGAGAGAGAGAGTTGACTTGTGGGGAAAGAGGGATGGGTTGCTTGTACCTAGGGCATGGTGTATACTAGACTTGGATGATTGATTGAATGATGAGACATATCGTAGAGATTCTCTCAAAATTCGCAACGCGCGGCATTTCTTCTAAATGAACGCGGACCTTCATCTTTTAACTTGGGTATCGGATCGGTGCGCGAGTTGCGGCGACCGCGCGGTCGCTAAGATACAAGTTTTGGGTTGAGTCGACTTCGGTATGCAGGACTTGGCTTAAGATCGCGCGCAAACATTGGTTACGGGTCGAGGATTATCGGAATTCGACTGGAAGGACCGCGGAAGCCTACAGAATAGTACGGAGTAGGACACAGGTCTTACATAAGCACTTGAAAAAATCTCTTAGATGGAATGATTGTTATTCAACATTAAGATTATCCCACATTGCCTTTGAGATACAAGCATATCTAAGGATCCATGATTATCTTATTATGCTCTAGGCTTATCTTTTATTTTCTTTGTTGTCATCTTTGTCCACAATGCTCTTTCAAGTTTTTACTACATCTGGCTTTTTCATCATTTTTTCCTATAGCGCCCTTTCAGGTTTTCATTACATCCTTGGGTATTTGATCTTATCCATCCTTTGACAATTGTGCCTTTAAGTCCTTAGTGCCTTTTCAGGTTTTCACCAAGCCTGCGTTGCATCCACTATTTTTACTCGAGGTGTCCTTGTGAATTTTCACCTTACCATTTGTGCTTTGGATGTCCTTTTGATTTTTTTTACTTAGTCTTCTGTCATAGCTTTTCAGAGATAGCTTCGTGAAGTAACTACGAGTTTTTGTGAGATGAGTGGTCCGAGATAGATAAAATGGGTGGGATGGAAACGAGAATTTTCCCCTCGATTTTTCTTCTTTTCATTATTTCTCTCTTTTTTTTCTTGTTTACACAAACATGCCCTTATTATTTTTTTTTTTGAAATTTGGATAATTTTATTCATTACTTTTTTGCACATTGTCTTTTATTTATTTATTTATTTATTTCTTTTTGGTCGATGTCAAATAGGTGAAAAATTTTAGGATCTAATCTTGGATAACTTTTTCTTGTGTACTAACATGTTACCCACAATGAAGACTGACGTGATCGACATTGATAGGCTCAAGAAGATATTCGCCTTTTATGTCAGTGAGGTGAAGTGCGCCGCCAGATAGCACTTCTCAAACAACTAAAGGACCTTTCCATGTTGGCTTAAATTTGCCTCTTGAATTAGGGAGGTGAGGAGATAAATTTTTTCTCATTACTATATCTCCTACTCTAAACGTCCTAATTCGAACCCTCTTGTTGTATGCCCCTACTATCCTTTTCTAATAGGTCTCATAATGGTACAATGCTCGCATGCGCTTTTCATCTGCGATATGCAGCTAATTGTAGCAAGCTTGTAACTACTCTCCCTTTTTTACTTCGCTCTTAAACATAATGCACAACAAAATGATCTCTACCTCAATTGGTAGAATAACATTAATTCCGTATGTGAGTTCGTATAGAGTAACACCCGTTATAGTATGTACGGACGTTCGATATGCTCAGGGTGCATATGGAAGCATTTTTGACCAATCGTGATAGGTCTTAACCATTTTCTTGAGGATGCGCGTGAGTATTTTGTAGGAAACTTTAACCACTCTGTTCATCTATGATTGATAGGGACTTGATCGGTGGTGCTTTGACTTTGACTTGATCGATAAATTTCTCGACCTTTTGATTCATGAAGAGTGTACCATTGTATGTAATGGTGACTTGAGGGATGTCGTATATGCTAATGATGTTGTTCTTCAAAAATCGTACCACATGTGAGGTTATGACAGTGGTATATGATGCTACTTACACCCACTCAGTGAAGCAATTAATTACCACTAGGATGTATTCATGATTATTGGATACCTTAGGGTTGATCTTGTCAATGACGTTGATTCCCCACAGTGAGAAGGGTCACGATGTTGTCAGTCTGTATAATTTTGAAGCAGGGACGTTGATCCAATTTGTGTGCTCATGACATTTAAATAATGTTATGACGTGTTGGCAGAAATCTAATACCATAGTGAGCCAGAAATATCCTAACCATATGATTTTCTTAGCCATCATATGCTCGTTCATATGTGGCCTGCAGATTCCATCGTGGATTTCTATCATAATTTTTGCCGACCCAACTTCATCCATGCATTTTAGTAGGACTAGATTGAAAGATAGCCTGTAGAAGATGTCGTCATTGATAATGTATTGAGCAAAAAGGCATTGGATCATTCAATGGTTTATTGGAGTGGCACATTCAGGGATACTCGACTCTCCGGGTATTGCTTGATGTTTGTATACCAGGGCAACTTTTCGGATGGTGTTTCGGCTTCTTCAATCAAAAGATAGAACATATGTTCTTATAACCCGACTGCTAGTTCCCACCGGGGTGCCCCTTACAGAATCTCTAACATGGATGCTAGCATGGCCAGAGCATTAACAAATTGATTCTTAATGCATGACATATGTGTGAATGTGACTTGGTATAACTCGTTGATGAAAATTTTAAGGTAGACTTTGAACTTCTAAAATGTAAAGTAAACATCTGATTTATTGAATAATGAAAAAATTTACGTAAACTTTGTAAAATCATCAAGAAAGTAGATATAGTAATGATGTCTACATGTGGATGATACTAGAGTCATACTCCATACATTAGAGTAGATATGAGATTCAAATGTCTAGTGCTTATTAAAGATGAACTCGAAAATAAAAACTTGTGAGACTTTTCTATCTAGTAGACTACACATATACCATGGTCTTTATTTAAAATGACTAGAATAACAAATCTAATAAGGATTCTGTGAATTGTGCGAAAGGCAGGATGTCCGAGTCGACAATGCCATTATTCTATAGATAGCTAGTTATTCACTAATAAGTGTCTCTTTATTTTTTTATTTTTAAGGATTGATGAGTTGATATAAGCTGCCTTTACGCATTTAATGGATAAGTGTCTTCCCCGAATGATGATCTTTAATTAAAAAAATGAGTGTGATGAAATTCAAGAAAGACATTATTATCACCGACATATTAATGAACATGAATCCAATTCTTTATAATATACGAGACATATAACATGTTTGTAAAAGAAACTGTAAATGAGTAATAGAATGGGTATGTAAGAAAGAGTTGCCAATGTGATATATAAGCAAACATGTACCATTTCCTACTCTCACCATATATTTGTCATAATAATCTTTGTGGAGAGAGAGAGAGAGAGAGAGAGAGAGAGAGAGAGAGAGATTGTTAACATTAGATGTTATGTAGATACCAAATTTTATACGGGTATGATTGGACTACATAGTATGCATTAGGATAAGTTCCATTGTTTGGAAAATACATGTGATTAAAGTGTTGATAGCATTGAATATTATATAACTCGTATGCTTACAAACTTGGTATGACAATTGGTAGAGT
This sequence comes from Magnolia sinica, assembly GCF_029962835.1. Taxonomy (NCBI): domain Eukaryota; kingdom Viridiplantae; phylum Streptophyta; class Magnoliopsida; order Magnoliales; family Magnoliaceae; genus Magnolia; species Magnolia sinica. The sequence continues at coordinate 59,459,366 of NC_080588.1, forward strand.
TTTAATTAAACAAAATTGTTGGTTTAGTGCATTGTACAAAATGAGTAGGTTGAGTGTAACGATTTGAGTTTTGGCTACGTCCATGATTACAATAAATTTGTTGGTTTCGCCAGCGTTCTCTATACTTTATTTTGTCATGACTCGAATAATTGGAGATTTAGTTACAGTATTAACAAAAATAATATTTTGTTCAGTGAAGACTTCATTGATATAAATTTTTTCAGTTAACAGGATACCATGTTGGTTAAAAAATGATTTTGAACATCACAAGTAGTGATGGAAGTTATAAATGGACTATATTTAGATCCAATCATTTAAGTATGTAGAGGAAACAATCATTGTCATTCAATTGGTTTGAATGTCTCAGCAAGTTGATTGGTGGTTATTTTAACCTTAGAAGATCTTCTGACATAAATATATTCATTTATTCATTTGATGGAACTATAGATGAAGTTACATGATTTTAGCTTTTGAATATCCTACATAAGTTGTTGAGAGATGATCCCATATATCTTTGGATGTGGATAGCCCAACGATTTGAATATGGACTGCTTTGGTTAGTAAAGAGACGATCCAACTTAATAATAGTTGATCTCGATGATGGCCAATCGATGTATTCTTTATTGATTTAGAGAGCGTACTTTCTTTTGTAGTAATGAACTGTGGTGGACAAGGTGTTAAACCATTTACAAATCTCATAAGATCGTTTCAATTAAGAATTAGTAAAAGTTGATAATGCCATACGAGATCATTTATTTGTAATAGTTTGATTGGGAGATAGTGATTAATGTTGGTTGAGAGAGGAGATGGAAATGAGAAAGATAAAGTAGCCGTTGTTGATGAACTATGAGAAATGTGTTGCTTGGATACTATAAAAACTCAAAGATTTTAGTTTGAACTTTTCTTTTATTAAAATCTTAGGAGGTTCTAATATTTAAAGTAAATGTACAATTTTTAAACTTTGAATATATTCCTAATGTACATGAATTTTAAATTTGAATTCGAATACATCTGGTATATAAAAATACTAATTTTGTATTTTGAATGCATTCATATTCTATAACTGATTATTGAAATAATTAAATAATTGTCAGAATGCCTTAATAAGATTATACAACTACATTTTATTTTATGGGCCAAAACATATATGATAGGCCCAATAAGGTGACAACAATAATTCAAATAAGATATTTTAATATACATAAGATAAAAATCATCATTTTATACATGAACATGATTGTCATGTTTGTGTAGGAATACTTGCGCACCAGTTCTCACGAGAACTCGAGAGAACTTTTTCAGAACTCACCTCCTGTGATATCGTCACAAAATCTAAACCGTCCGTGTGATGCAGCACCCCATGAAACCCCCAATGGCCCGACTCTCACCCTGATCTAAAACTTTGGTGGGCCATGGCAAAAGGAAACAATTTCCTCTCTTAATTCATTTCTCTTTTGCTATGGCCCATCAAAATTTGAATAAGGATAAAATTTAGACTGTGGGGGTTTCATGGGTTGTTGCATCACGTGGACTATTCAAATTTTGGGCTCGTATAACGGGAGATGAGTTCTGAAAAAGTTCTCACAAGTTCTCATGAGAACTGGAGCGTAGGTGAATACTCGTCTCTCTCTTTCTATATATATAAAGAGAGAGTAATGCTTACACACAACTAGTTGGACCGTCCAACTAGTTCGATTAATTAATGCTAATTGATGTTGAGACCGAGATAGGACTTTGTTTCATGTTACCTTTCAAACGGGTCTTTCAAAATGGTTAATGGCTTGGGTGGGCTCTTTTGTGGTGTTAATGTAAAATCCACCCGACCATCATGTGTGTCACCCGATGTTAGACTTATGGACTAAAAATCAACCCCATTGGTGGTTCAGGTGGACCGCATAGTTGGAAACAGTGTACTGAAATATCTCACCCTCCAAAATGATTCATTTGATGAGGCCCACTTGAATCACCTGTGCATCTTATTTTTCGGTCCCACACCTAAAATTTTCTGTCTCATCTAATGGTTGGAGTGGATTTTACATATTTATGATTGGGGTCCTGTAAAAATCAAAAGTGGACATCTCTTCCTCAAATGTTCTATTGGTGTGGCTCACTTGAACTACAAGTCTGCCTTATATTTTGGCTCTAGACCTACAATGAGACTGCGCATTTGATGGTCAGAATAGATCTTATATATATGACTCGGTGGGCCATATCAAAAATCAAGGTAAGCCTTTTCTCCCTTTGTTAAACTTCTTCATATTCCGAGAGAAAAGTTGCGTGTTTCGAAAAAAGTGTTGAGGGTCAAATATTGCATATCAGACCCAGTTATTGCATGGATTTACAAGCATGATACCGTTTAATGGCCCGAATTAATCGTGTTTGTGATGCAGAGTGTATTTACAAGCATGGACTAAAAAAAGGGTGCTAGAAGTGTGGATTTGACACTCCGAAGTTACCAGAGCAAGGGACGCACTCCAGAGAACCAAGACTGAAGAATTTACATGCCAGGGATCCGAGGAAATCAAGCCATTCACGTTAAAGAGGCCCGAAATTGATGAAGAATGCAAGATCACATAGTTCCCGCCATCTGATTGGCCCAAGACTTCATAGATGGCCTGAGGGACATAAATTAACCGTACATATCAAATTTCAGCCCTCGGATCACTATGGAAGTACCCCAACTGACAGATCAGCCCATAAACCGTTGATTCTGGGCCCACCTGATATCTGGAACTATCTCAACTTTGGTCTCGACGGTTTAAATAAGATGAGAAAATGAATGGATGGATCAGATTTTTGAAACACATCACAGTGGGGCTCGTATGTGAGGTGTGTACATTGCACATGTACACAAACCGCCGCACACCGAACCGACTAAAGCCGGTCAGCCAAAGCTGACCCGCGTCATCTTCCCAAAATGGCAGTTGCTATTTTGGCGTTGCGGACGGACGGACGACGCCCGATTTGCGGACGCTAGTGGGCCCCACATAACGTACATATGGCTAATCTAAACCGTCCATCTTGTAGAGAGCTATGAATTCTTCAAACCTATGCTGAACTTTTGAACCCATGCAAGCACACGTGCGCGATACAGAGGCCATAAGTGGACTGCCCTGCAATGTTCAAATTGATGTTTGAATGATTTCTTCTCTGATTCTGAGTCAATGGACATGAAAAACCATCCGTTTTTTACTGAAATTTCGAGGGCAATCTAATGGATGAGGTGGATTTCCTTGAAAACACCTCTGTGGAGCCCACCGATCATGTCAGCACCGGACGTGCGAAAGGCTACGCACGTCCGCGAAATCTGATTTTTCAGGCAGTTGTGGCCCACCATCTTTGATCATATGGCAGATCTGAACCGTTCATTGTGTAGGCCAGCCAAAATACTTCCAAGAGACGTTGATTTTACAGAAATAATGCAAGGAACGCGAGAGTTATGAAGCCCCGAACTTGGCTGCGAAAAGGCTTTCGCTGCGCGTGCGATAGCTTCCCAAATCCGATTTTCACCACTCCAAAAGCTATAAAAAGAGTTCCAAACGTGGAGAAGAGGGTGTGCTTGAACGGGAGACGTCAGATAGAGAAAGAGAGGCGGAGAGAGAAGTGTTTGGAATTTTTATATTTTTATATTTTTCTTCTTTTTCCTATGAATTATGTTGAGATTTAGTCTGATTATGTTAGGCTAAACCTCTTAGCTAGGGCTAAGAGGTGAAGCTTGTGGCGTGATGGGAGCTTCTACAGGTTTGATCTAAACTGAACTGATTGACTCTAGTTTGATTTAAGAAATTCTTTTAGTCATTAATGGTTTGTTGTGATTTAAATTACAGTAGATCTGTGATGGCTTGAATAATTCATTTCCTTTTATTTTGATGTTCGGAAACCCTGTTGTTCGCCATCGTCTCATAGACATGGTTGGATGATGGAATCCTTCCTAACACTCATACATCTTTTAGTTGGTTATGGATTGGTCTAAGTTCTGCTGTTTACCTTGTCTCTTAGGCATGGATTTGTGATGGAATCATACCTAATTCTTATACCTTTCATCTCTTGAAAACTATATCAAGTAAGTTCAGTATAATATCCATGAAGCAGGCATAAGATCTCCCTGATCTCTACAAGTGGATCCTCTGAATCCCTAGTTCCCTTTCTCCGAATTCTTTAAGTTTAGATCAATATTTCACCATTATTCCTCAAATCACAATTGGTTTAGATTTCATCTTAGCCTAGTTCTAGATCTGGTTATTTTCAGATAACGTACAGGTTTTAGTCCCTGTGGATTCGACCTTGGTCTTACCGAGTTTATTACTACATCACAACCCTGCACTTGGGGTGTGAACAAAAAGTGGGAGTGGATTAGGTGTAGCCTGTCCTTAAGTAGTACTGTACACCCCTAACCCTGGGGCCTACCTTGATATATGTATTGTATATCCATGCCCGACATTGATATTTTCAGCTCATGATAGGACATGATTCAAAAAATGAAATAGATAAAATTCTCAGGTGGACCACACCACAGAAACTGTGGTGATTAGCCATTAAAAACTTTTTGTGAGCCAAATGTTTTGAATCAAGCTGAAATTTGTTTTTTATTTTTAATTTATTTCATCAAGGTCTTTGTGAACTTATTAATAAATTGGTTGGCAAGTAAAAAATTACGGGGAGCCTTAGGAAAATTTTAATGGTGAGAGTACAATATCCACTATTTCCTATGGTGTGTACCACTTGAGAATTATAATTGCTTCATTTTTTAGATTAATGTTTTAAAATGAGCTAAAAAAACTAATGGACAGCGTGTATATACAATACCTACATCAATGTGGGCTGCATGATTAGGTATGAACTGTGTTGCATGACGAAGGGCCCTCACTTAATGTAAAACCCATATCATAGTCTATACCGTTCCGTGAACTTCCGCGGTCCTTCTGGTCGAATTCCAGCAATCTTTGACCTGTATTCGACGTTTGCACGGGATCCTAAGCCAGGTCCCGACCAAAACTTGTATCATAGCGACTGCGCCGTCGCCACGGTTCTACCGCGACTTGCGCACTGAACCGATACCCAGGTCAGAAGTGTGGGCTTGCGTTCAATTCGAAGAAAACGCCGCGCATTGCGAATTTTGAGAAAATCTCTACAAAACGTCCAATCAATCAATCAATCACTCATGTCAATTACAAGTCAAGTCACTCCATACCCCAAGTACAACAACCCATACCCTATCCTTACTTCTCTCTTACACAAGCTACCCAAAGTCAACTCTCTCTCTCTCTCTCTCTCTCTCTCCACCCATCCCTTTCTTACAACCCATCACTCCACCCATCATCCATCACACCTCACCCATCCTTTTCACCCATCACTTCTCTCTCTTCCTCATTTCTCAAAAACATCTCCCAAGCAACAAGCACCATACGTTCAAGCTCCCTCTCTCCCAAAGCCAAGTGTGGCCCACTTTCCCTACCCTCTCATCTCTCATCCCCACCATCAAAACCCCATCAACCTCCATCAAAGTTGAAGGCAAGGAGCTTAGGAGCCTATGGGAGCAAGGAGAATGCTTAGAGGTGGGTGATCCATTATTTATTTCAACCTTAAGGGCCCACTTGTTGTGGGACCCACTTAATGTATATGTTGTATCAATGGAGGGCTCAGAGTGGCGGGGTACCTCCTCTCTATCACTGTATCTCTCTCTCTCTCTCTCTCTCTCTCTCTCTCTCTCTCTCCTCTCCCTAGAATGAAGTGGGCCCCACCAAATCATGTTAAATCCACTCCATTCATCAATAGTGTGGTCCACCACATTTTAGGCGAAATCCATCATCCATTTTTGGGATGGTGGAAAGTCCCACATGCTATATATAATATATTATATTTATTTTATATTAATACTATATATGCATATACATATATGCATGGTGGTGGGCCACGTACATGTGGGACTCACCATGGTGCATGTGTTGTATCAACATGTCCAGCGTCCAGGGACGCTGGACGTGCAGCCGTGGGTGTGGTGTGGCTAACAGTAAAGTGTGAACTGATGTTGGGGTGTACTAAGCTTGGGGTGGGCCACACATGTAGGCCCCACCTTGATGCATGTACTTAATCCAAGTCATCCATCCTCTTCCTCAGATCATTTTAGGCGTTGAGCCGAAAAAAATGAGGTTGATCTGGTTTCTTGGCGGGCCATGGTATAGGAAACAGTGTTCCTACCATTGATAAACTCCCTGATGCTCTTGTACATAAAAAACCATCCAATATTGGACTCGATAGGTTTGTATCGAACCACAGGGACCAATGGCTGGAGTGGATCTTGCTAATGCGGGCCCCACCTATGAAAAACTGCAAGAAAATGATTTTAGAAAAAAAATCAATCAAGGCAGCAACGCCTGCTGCTGCCACTGACACGAGGACACCACAACGTCCTTGGATGCTGGCGGGCAGGGACCACAGGTCCCAATTGTGGGCCCCACCATGATGTGTGTGGAGTATCCACGCCATGCATTGGTGGGCCCCTTAGTGCAGCGGTTCCCCCCTCCCAAAATCAGCCACATACATGGCTTAGGTGGCTCACATCATAGGAATCAGGGGTGATTGAATGGCTGCCATTGAGGCCCCTTTTGGACATTGCAGAAGTCTTGGATCAATATGAAATTTGTTTTTCCTATCCATTCAGGTCCCAGAGACCTTATCAACCATTTGGATGGCACAGAATCATTTCGATGGGCCCCATGTTTATGTGGCCTTGTCCACAGATTGGATGAAAAATAAACGTTATGGTGGACCCCGGGTCCACGTGACCCTATCAACAAGTTGGCTAGAAAATAAACATCACCGTGGGCCCCCTGGTCCACATGACCTTATGAATAGTTTGGATGGCAATGAACATCACCATGGGCCCCTGGTCCACGTGACCTTATGAACAGTTTAGATGTCATATAAACAGTACAGTGAGCCCTAGGTCTAAGTGACCTTATGAACAGTTTGGATGTCATATAAAGATTACCGTGGGCCCCCAGGTCTGTGTGAACTTATCAATGGGCTGGATGGAAAATAAATATTATGGTGGGCCCCACACGGGACCCACTAAGGCATGTATTGTAATCCACACTTTCCATTAGTGTGAGCCCCACCATAAGGTATGTATTTCATCTATGCCGACCATCCTTTCCATCCCTATGGGATCCATCATGATGCGTGTGTTTCATCCAAACCGTCCAACCATTTTGGAGATAATTTAAGGCCCATTGTTGAGGCCCATCTTGATGTATTGGTGGCCCTTGTTGAGGCCCACCTTAATATATATATATATATATATATATATATATATATATATATATATATATATATATATATATATATATATATATATATATATATAAGTAAGACCCATGTGGTGAGGCCATTGTGATGTATGCAAGGCCCATAGGTTATGGCCCATTGCAATGTACGTAAGGCCCGTTGGTGCGGCCCATTGATACGACCCACTTGATGAATATAAGGCCCATATGATACGGCCCAATTGATGTATTTAAGGCCCAATGGGGAGCAATTAGGTCCATTGCAATGCGTGATTCCTCCGTGGTGTATATAATGATGTTTATAACAAGTAGTGCCTTGGGAACAATGACGGTTAGAGGCCCACATTGTAAGGATGATGTCGGTTAAATGTCCGCATTATCACTCTCCCTAGGGCCCATTAATAGGCCCATACTTGCAGTGTGTAGGCCGTCTAGGCCCATCTTCGTTATGAACAGAGCCCATCATCACATAACATGCGTAGTATAGATCCATGATTCATGATCATACGCATCATTTGTATGCCTGATGTGAGGAGTGACTGATCATAGCACATGCCTTCAGGAAGATTGTTTATAGACTCCCTGATAGGCGGAGATGCCCTACATGAGCGCTCGGTACGCGCAGGATTGTTGCATGTCTGAAAGTATGATTCATGCACTTGCATTGTGTGATTATTGTATGCCCTAGCGACATCAGGGCCATAGCCTCCACAGACACATCGTGGGTGGCTAGATTGGATACCGAAAATATTGTTACTAAGCATCGGGGCGCCATAGATGTCCCTGGGTGAAAATCTCTAAACCCGATAGTACCAGAGTATGACTCCAACGTCGAGACCGAGTGGATATATGAGCGCACAAGGGCCGAATACCAGGAGGCCTCGTCTCCCACTGTGTCGTTGTCGGTTGGAAAGGGGTGTGGCCTTACTCGCCCGAGGGTAGGGGGCAATACTAGGCTGATTTTGACCAGCCTGTGAATGGGCCCGCTATCGACATGCCGGATAGGTATTAACAGACTATTGGCCAGGCAGATAGTGAGGTTTCTTACGCTCACTTGGACTGTGCGGCTAGGAGAGCGGCAGTGCCACTTGGAGTGTACTAAACCCCGGTGATTATCCAGAATGAGAACTGTACTGATATATGATGAGGATTGGCATGCTTGAGTTGCATCTCGCATCGCATGGCCGTGTTATGGCCGATAACATTCATATCTTGCACCGCATAGCCTTGGTACGACTGATTGCATTCATGTACTCATCACCATGATTCTACATTACTTTAACCTTGCATTCTGAGCACGCTTATATTGTGCACACACTTACACCACCCTCTAAGCTTTTTATAAGCTTATGCATGATTGATGCGTGCAGGTGACGTCAGGACGCAGCCGTAGCCTCGTTAGAGTTGGAGCGTGTAGTCGAGCTTTTGGAGTTTCCGTTATTTGCATTATCTTGTATTTCCTTTCAGACGCATTATACTTAAAAGTTTTTTATCATAGTGAATTTTATGATGGTGTTCTTGTGGTTATTGTTCGTGAGTTATGCTTGTAGTTTCGCTCACTACGAATCAGACTGATGATTATAAATCCTCCTTGTAGCATCCCAGGATCGGAACCTGGTGTATGGGTGCCAGGAGTCGAGAATGGGGTACTACGGAGACTGTCAGTGCCGGATTCGCAGATCGGAAATTTTGTGAGCCCGGTTTCCGAGTTCGGGGCGTGACACTTAATCCCTCTTTTTTTTTTTCAAAAAATATAATAAGCATTTTTTCTTATAATGGAGCCGAAGATACTTAACGGTTGAAGAGGAATGTATAAACTTATTTTTATTGGGTCCATCATGATATGCATGTGACATCCAGTCTGACCATCAGATGTGTCCTCTCATTCTACGTCTTGGTACAAAATATCAAACTGACTACTGATTCATGTAGGCCACACCAATAGAACAATAGAGGGAGAGATGTCAACCTCTGATTTTTATAATACTCACAATCATGAGTAAATTAAATCAACTCCAACCATTAGATGCCACACCAAAGGTTAGACGTAGAACTCAAAAATTAGGGCCATACTTGATTTAAGTGTACCTCATCCAAGGAATTATTTTGGAAGGTAAGCTTTTTTTGCACATTATTTCCAATTGTGCAGTCCACTTGAACCATGGATAGAGTTGATTTTTGGTTCCTAGGTCTAACATGGGTTGACATACTTGATGGTCAAGGTAGATTTTACATTAACACCATAGTGGGGCCCACCCACGCCGGGGATCATTCTCAAGAGGCCTCTTAAAAAGCTAAGGTGAAGCAAATGCTCTTTCTCTCATTAAATGCCTAGGTAGTTGGACCAAAACGCAGTGTCCAACAAGTTATGTGTGAGCATTTCTCTCATATATATATATATATCAAAATGCACATAATTATGTTTTCAATGTACTACACTGTTACATAGAACTTAAAAATGTGTTTATATGCTTAACAATGTAGCATTGCAGTTCTATATATGTGAGTTTATTATCATAAGGATATATAAGTATATGCATTTAAAGTCAACAATAAACTTGATATAATATAGTTAATCATATATTAGGTTGACAATCAAATTATCACAAGAAGATTTTACATAAGTTGTTTGTCAAATGCATAAAAAAGGACCTTACTCTAATATCATATGTTAGTAAATAGTTAATCATATATTAGGTTGACAATCAAATTATCACATGAAGATTTTACATAAGTTGTTTGTCAAATGCATAAAAAAGGACCTTACTCTAATATCATATGTTAGTAATTATATAGTTTTACAAACAATATAAATCAAAAGGATTTTAACTTAATGCATTCAATAAAATTGAATATCACATGAAGTAAAAGAACGCGTTTTGCATCGTTGAATTAGACGACAGATCTTTATTGCGTAATTTCTCTAACTTGATCTACAACTAAGATTAATTGGGTTTGATCTTTTTTCTCATCAACTGACTGTGATGTTTGAATTGAGAATATGTGTTACATTGCAATGTTGAGTTAGGGAGAGGTACCAATAGTCCTATAATATATAAATGATTTGATCCCAACTCATTAAAGAAATTAGTTAATTATGTAACCAATTGTCTACCCCAATTAATTAAAAAGAATTCAATATAATAATAGAATTTTAAAAGTTTTTATACAGAAAAATGAAATATTTTTATAATAGAAAAAAGCTATTTTCTTGAGATGGGAAAAGACGTCATTAAAATATGAAAATATATTACTAGAATGTGAAGAATCAATATAAAAATGTAAAGAGCATGGTCATGTGAGCTGCTCCTTGAGACCATAACCTAAAAGTGATACTGAACTAATGATTCTAACTGGTTCATTGCAAAACATATAAGTAACGATTAAGATAAAAATTTGTTAACGGTTAATATTCAACAAATAAATGTACATTAATCTAAGCTCAAGTTCAAATACTCCCATATCATTTTTTGAACATTCATATTTATACTGGGCTTGACTATTTGGATAGACATAAATTAAGATGCAAGTATACCATGTGAATAAATATGTACACCCTGATCCATAGCTCAAGTGGTAGACTGATGAGTGAAAGATACCTCGTTTCAACACTGAGGTCTTGGCATCGATCGAAAAAAAGGCCCCCCCTTTCGTGCATTTTTTTTGGTAGAGAATCCTGTCATTCCTGACGTATCAAAGTTATAAATTTAGACAAAATCAGCAATACCACTAGCTCTTTCTTAAACATGTCAAAGTGTTCAATTAGTAGATTTTTTTAACATTAGTCTGCAATTCCAGAGGAGACAGTCAAACTACTGAAATAAAGAGCACATTATAGAAAAGTGTAAACCTTTCAGCAGACCTAAAAGTACCACAAGGTAGTTCAAATGGGGAAATAGTGGGCTAGGTTAGTTGGATGATTGAGTCTTGGTGGCATGGTTTTAATACTCTAGTGAGGATGATTTGACTCATCCAAGTTGACTCAGACTAAATCAAACTCGATCTAATTCAATAGCACGAGTCACCCTCGAGTCGCACTTGGCTCGAGTGAGTCAGGATAGTTCAACTTGGACTCCTGCAAATTGTGACTCAACTAAAGGTCGAACGAGTTAGGTCAAGTGATCAAATCTTTTAACCATACTTGCTAGGTGGTAAGCTAATTTATCAATGAATTTTCCATTTGCACTAGGGGCCAATGCGTCCTCATCTTTGAGCGTCCACTTCACAAGATTCATACAATGGATCTAAGAGCACTAAAGTATGATAAAACCATCTCTCTACAACAGACACGGAAGAATAACCTACCAATCAAGACTGCCCATCTATAGAAAGTAGGATAAAAATAAACATAAATTAGGTGATCTTAGTCATATATTCAATGGCTTTAAATTAGAATAATAAACAATCAAAATTAATAACCTACCACTAATGTATTGGAAAAGTGAACATCATATGATTGGAAGCATACTCCCTAAGGATCGAGTCACAGGGATATCGTTTGTGACCTAATGTGGTAGGATTTGCCGATTTGATTGAGCAACATGCAGCTATTAAAGATGGAATCTGCAAAACAATTGTCAATATTGAATATTTAGTCAATCAAGCCCCCATCTTTGATGACTGTACGTGGCTCAATCAAATCCCACTATGTTAGGTATTAGAAGTATTATAACCTTTGGTTCACCAGGCAAAAGGCTCTAAGACTAGAGAGTTGGAATAACTAAAATATGTTACAGCCATTCCTCCACCGTCTACATGGTTCCATCTATTTATTGGTAGTAGATAATCCTTTGTGGTGACTTAATAATTATAAAGATATCTATACATACATGACATGGCTAGATTTAATTGACCTAACGGTAAGGCAGATGTTAAGATAAGATAGTGACAGGTATTTCAAACAAAATTTCTTGTGCACATGTGGCCGTGATGCAGGCGAGAAATCTACTCCGTCCATCAATTTTTTAAGCTCATAATTGGGTATTATCCATCACGATGCCGGTGAGAAATCCACCCCATCCATCAGTTTTTCAAGCTACAGATAGGGATAATAAAAAAACTTAGTGGATTGATAAGTCAGATGAGCCCACGTCAAGAAACAGTGAGAATGCAAACATCCACGGTTGAAACCTTCCTTGAGCGGACCATGATGTTTATATGCCATCCAAACCGTAGGAACTAGTGTCATCCTGATCGAGAGCTTCTGTGGCCCCCACGAAGTTTCCAGAATTTCCTTGGTGGGCATTCAATCACTGTTGTTTCCAGAGGCGTGTGCCACCTGAATTTTGGATCCACCTGATTTTTGGACATCCTTCCTACTGTTAGCTTGAGAAGCTGATGAGCAGAGTGGATTTCTCACACGCATCTGTGGGCCCCACATGGCTTTCAACCACAGGCACAGGCAATCCGCGTCCTCTCATCTCACCCCTTCGTCCTTACTAGCATGCCCCAGGAAGCTCGTCTAACCCCCGCCGTTCTTCTTTCTCCTCTTCTCCAAGCAACTATAAAATCCACAGCTCGTCCGATTGCAGAAACCGGGCATCCAAAAGGCAAAAAAAAAAAAAACCCTATCTTTGCACTTATTTACAAAACTGCCACCCTCTTGTCTCTTTCTCATCTCCTTCCCAATTCAAACAGAAAAAGAAAAAAAAAATCATGTCTACTCGATCGAACAAGGGTTTCGTCCGATACCAGAAGAAATTCATTCCCAAGAACCAAAATCAATCCAGAGAAGATTCGATCTCCAATCTCCCACTCACATCTTCTCTGAGAGAATCGTCTTCGAAGATCGACGGTCGAGATAACGCCGCGGCCAGTTCTTCTTCGTCTTCCGCTTTGAGTTCCAGTTCTTCGACTAGGGTTCGGATGGAAACGAATGGGAATTGGGTTTCTAAAAGTCAAGGTGGCAGTTTCGTAAATTACTTGCCCCAGGATGAGGCGGTCGCCACCGGCCTCGGCACAGAAGATGGAGCGTTGGATCCGGTGGAGTCGCAGAGGGTGGTGGATCTTCTCAATAGGGAGCTGTCTAGGTTGCTCAGATTGAGCCCTAGAGATTTCTGGAGAGAAGGTGAATTTCTGCTGTCCTTCTTTAGTAAAATTGTGTGGTTAGGATGTGGCAATTATGTTGAGTGATCAGAATGGTTGATCTTGTGGGCCACCATGTCGATTGCTTATACTCCAAAAGTCACTGCAGTTGGAGGATCCTAACCATTGTATCCTACCTTTAGCATGTCGGACACAGCCAATCAGACACCAGTTTTGGATTGATCGTCCATTGGCGGGCCGTTAGTTGGATGGATACCATAGCCAGTTTTCCTTGTTTGCTTTTGGGTTGTGTTCCATCCACATGATGGCCCATTAATCAGTGGTTTTTTAATTGCTGTACATGTGCCATGTAGATGCCATGGTCTCCATCATAGTAGCATTCATTCCAGGTGATATGTTTGTTATTTTTTTTTCTCCCATTTCCACATTGCAGTTTTGTTGAATTGTAGTAATTGCATTTTGGATTTTGGGTGGATTGTGTCTAGTAAAGAAGTTTGCTCATATCCTTATTGGATTGGTTGCTGTGATTCTTGGTTCGTATGCTTGCTATTTGTAGCTTTGAAGTTTGAGTTTTTAAGTGGAGTTGCAAAGACTGTTGAATAATGCACAAGTGAAAATTGAAGATAGACGATGACCGTCGTGGATTGTTGGCTTGGTTTGTTGTTTCGCATATGGTTGATATTCCTGGTTACTAGTGATTACGGAAGTGTTTTAGTTCGTGGGCTCGATATGTAAAGATTTACAGCAGTTGAAGTGGATTTCTTGATTTTGGAATGGAAATTTGTTGTGAGCAAGATGAAACAATGTTTTGTTGCAAAACTTTAACTGGTTGAAGTGAGAAAATTTTAGCAATACGTGGTTTATAGAGCTTTGCCATAGGAGACACCATATGTGCCGTCATGGTTCATAGCTACAAGATCCAACCCAGCCATCAGGGGCATCCCATTATGTAGATGTCTTGGCCTTATAATCAGGTGGGACATGCTATCCTGATTTATGGAGAGAACATCTTCAAGGTTGGCCTTACTTGGTAGACGGCTTGGATACTACACCCAGTGTTTGCCGTCTCAATATTGTACCATTATTGCACCCTTGGGACGCGAAAATGTTGTGGAAAACATCGAATGTATTGCAGTCTAAGGAAAACATTGGGGAAGAGTTAGGAAAATGGTAGAATTTTTCAGTGAAACTTCAGGGGATGTTACGAGACACCTGATTGGATACTTCGAACACAATGTACAAAAGAAACTGCAAAAGGAACTACTCATTCTAGTTTTCGATTGTTTATGGGACAAAATTATGCATTGTCATTTGTTGATTAGAAGTGATGCAAATATATCCAAAACTTATTCATATCATTCAAATGTCATTAAATACAAGAAATAAAACAAAAACCATCCACCAAAAACAATAAAAACAACCAAAATATACACTGGTCTCGGACTCACATGGAAGTACAAGTGAGCTCAAAGTTGTCGTCCCTATTTGTGCCAAGCAGCCATAATATTGTTGCTTCACATGATTGCAGTGTTTTGCAGAGCTGATGATACCAGGCAATGTACTCTTGAATATATCAAGGGTGCTTATCTTCTACTATGCACACCAGTATACTCATCAGTGGATACTGAGCTTAACTGTAATTGTCACAGTCGCTCACAGTGCCACTGGTTGTGGGTGTGGCTGGACACATCTATGCCCATACTCTTATTTTGTATACATCCTATGAATAGGCATTCCCTTGTCAGTATTTGTGGTTGTACTCGTGACCATAACCATAGCCCAATGGCTGCGAATGGGTGTTGTAGCTGTTGGAATCGCTCATCCCATAACCATGCAAGTCTTATCCATAAGGCAGCATGGAAGTATAGCTTCAATATTTCATTACTAACATGTGGTGGAATGTTGAAGTTTGAAGTAAATGAAACCACATTGGCGGTCATGTGGTGGAATATAAAGAAGTTTGAAGTAAATGAAACCATCCCATCTGTCACCGTTTCACTTGCTCCAAATATTCTTTAGTTGCTTTTGCTTTGCACCCTTATTCCTATAATGATGGTCCATGGGTGGGGACTTGGGTAAACTCCATTATTTCCTTAGCATCAAAGCCCATTGGTCTCCTTCTACTTTGACTATGACGCCCAAGTGCTTTGGGTGTGACGTCTACCACCAAAGGAAAAGACAAACACCAATAATAATACCCACTACTTCACGCATACAAGTATGCACACACACACACACACACACAATCTCTGACATTTCGCACAAAACTAACTTTCAACCCTCAAAGGAATCACTCATAGACTCTAATATTGGATTTTAGGTCAGATTTGATGCAGGACGGAGTGATCTAACCTAATATGATCCCATGAAATTAAAAGATAGATTAACTAGAGCAATGGAACAACATAATAAAGCCAATTTACCATAAATTCAGAAAATTTAGATTCATGACATGTCCAAATTCAAGCCTATGACAGTCCCGCAATGCGAATCTCATAAATTACTAATTAACCAGGACCCCATCATAGCATAGGAATTGATCTAATTCTGAAGGGAATATCTTGGTTTGTTAAAGGGTTTAAGAACTATGGTTTCGGGATTTTGAAATTTTTGGGGATTTTGGGGAAATTAGGATTTTAGAGACTTAGGGTTAGGATTTTAAGGATTTAGGGTTAGGGTTTTAGGAATTTAGGGTTTTCAGAACTAGGGTTTTGAGAACCAATGTTTTGAGAACTAGGTTTGGATGGATTTGGGGTTGTAAAAGAAGAAGAATGAAGGTTTAAAAGAAGAAGAAAGAAGAAGAAGAAAAAAGAAGAAGAGATGAAGGTTGAAGAAAAAAAGAAGATAAGAGAAGATGATACCTTGTTGAGAAGAGAAAATGTAGAAATGATAACTAGGGAATTACTCCTCGTGGTTTTGCACCACCAATCTGAAAGCAAAAGGAGAAAAATCTCTTTCATTCATAACATGTATAATGGCTAGGGTGGGGACGCCCGACCCTTTATTGTTTCAGAACAATCTTTTTAAAAAAAGGCGCTCTCTTATAAGATTCTCAACATAAGGACGCTTAAAGAATTAAAAGTTATTCCTAACTCTCTAATCCCAACACAAATATGAGCCATATCAAAAATAACGAAACATGTAAACAAACTAAACAACTAAACTATTTCGTGGCCCATTGGGATCCATGATCAAGATGTCCGATGATGATGATGATCCAATCGTCAAGATAGTCCTCGGCCGAAATCCAATCGTTAAAATGGTCCACGATCGAAATCCAACAGTGCAAATGTGTCCATCAAGCTCCTATATGCAGCCCACACACATCTTCCCAGTGTAGGGTCCCCAAAGATGCACGAACATGCAAGTGGGGTTTTCAACATGGCTAGGAGTGTGAATTGGGCCAAGTGGGCCCCGTGTAATGGTCTTCTAGCCATAAGGAGACTGGCTCAACCCTCCTCTAGTATGGTTCTTGGATGTCCTCATTAAGATTGCTTACAATTTCAGTCTTTTTGATTTGTCAGCTGATTTTACTGAGTTTTTATATATTGGAGATTTACACTCGGTCCCCCTAGCAACTCCTACAGATAACTTCCACAATTCACCTGGAAGGGAATCCAAGGGTGAAAATGAGCCACTTGACTCCTTATTAGAAGGCTTCGACTAGTAAGAATTGGGAGGTGATTGATTGGATGGTCCAATTGGGGGTTACTGGATATTGCTAGGACAGAAGTGTTAGTACCTAGCACATTTTGAATGAGCAGGATCCAAATTTCATTAAAAAAGTGTTTCCAATAATAAAGAAAAGAATTCTTAACACACTAGCCTTATTTCACTTCCACATTAAAACATGCCATGTTCCTGTTCAGGTAAGCCATGACATGTATTACCATCTTTTGAGATGTCGCATTCAAATTCACATTCACATTCACACTCGCATCCACATTATTAAGGGTATCTGGATAAGTGATTTGCTTAACTTGTGACTTCATTGTCATTATTTCTTGCAAATGTGGTAGATCATCACATTATGAAATGATATTTCTTTTATTTAATTGCTGTGAAGGTGTTATTTTTTTGACTGGAACATTGATATAGGTGTCCTATTTTCACCATTGCCATGTGACTTTTTTTGTTTTTTCCCAGTGGCCAGTGATAGTTCTTTGCACGAATTTTTGGATAGCTATCTACAGTTTAGGAATAGATGGTATGATTTCCCTCATCACGGAGTAAGAGGAATAGTTGCAGGCATCATTGTTGGAGAGTTTGAATTAAGCCGGCGTGTTTTCATGGTCTTCTACCGCATGTATGTATTATTTCATGATTTTTGAGTATATTTTTGTGTTTTTTTCTTATTTAGGAGAATGCTGTTTAGTATTGTTAAATTTCCTTGCATTAGCCCATCACCATTTGCAGAATACTTTTTGCTACAGATCTTCCAATAAAGATCCTGGTGCCCGTGCTAGTGATAGCCTCAGTACAAAAGAGCATGGAGGTGTTTTTAAGTCTTCTTCACCTTAAAATGTGATTATATGGACATGGGCATTGAAAGCAGATACCCATGGTATCAATTTTTTGATACAAACTTATTGATTCCTTCCACGTACAGCCCTCTTGCAGGAAAAGAAGTTACTTGACTTGCCGAAGTTGTTGGATATATGCGCTATCTATGGCCATGACAATGAAGAATTGACTAGCTTACTGGTAAAACCCTTCTTATCTCAATGATTTATTCCTTCACCTCTTTTTGTGTGCATGCATGCATGTGTTTTCTTTTCTTTTGACAGAAAAGCTTCATTGATATATTCAAGTTTTTTTAGTCAAAATGCTTAGCTACATATCTCTTTTAGCCATAACAGGTTGGTTTCAGCTCTTAATGTTTAGGTCGTGAATTGACAGTCAGTCCTTGTGGTAGTTTGATGTTACTATGCTGTGTTATTTTTGTGATAGTGAGGTCATTTTCTCATGTTCTATTGTTGTCTTCTTTTCTGTATATATTTATTTTTGCCTTTTCTTTAAGTTGTGGCATACATATTCAATGCGTAATTCAGACAAAGCAATTGACAGAGAATCTTTCATTGGTTTTTTGTTCCCTTTATTTGTTTCTGTTGGTCGTTATCTAGCTTCTACTTCTACGAAGCTGATTAAGTCTGGTTGTACATTCTAAACGTTACTGATTAATTGGTTTTGAATATCTGCTCTTTTTTACTATTTCATCAATGATCATCGTTCTAAGTCTCTCAGCATGTAAATTCTTCTCTGATTTGTGCAGGCGGGCTTGTAGCCTCATAATTTTATCAGACCTATTTACTCTTTTCGTCACTTCAGGCAGATGACAGATTGTGATGATATTTCATGGCATATCTTTGAACTCTATATTGCCAGTGTACATTTCTTGCATTTCGTTTACTGTAGACCCCATACCTGCTTGAGTGATATTCTAAGTTCTAAGGTGTTGAGTTTTCCATTGCTGTACTGAATTGTAGCTTCACATGTAAAATTCTTATGCTAGCTTCTTCTTCGTCTTCTTTTTTCTTTTTTCTTTTTTTTTTTCTGTTTTTTTTTTTTTCTTTTTTTTTTTTTTTTTAAATAAAAAATTATCTTCCTTATTTTCTGCTGTTTTCAATCTAGTATATTAATTTCATCTGAATGGTTGCGTGCTCTTTTATGTTGTATGGAAATTCTTACTTTGGTTCTGATGCATCATGCACGATGCAACTGTTATTAGCAACATGCATATTTGTTGTGCATGCAGATTGCAAGTATTTCGAGGTTAGTTTGAAGGTTAGCTTTTATTTTCCCCCAGGTTACTAATGCGATGAGAGCCCAGCCAACACTTCTTGAAAGTCTGCCAAAGACAGTTGCTCATTTCCTAAGCATTGTCCACACAATGCATCAGCGTTGCAACGCATCTTTGGAGGTGTTCTTCTATCTTAACCATAGGATTTCTTACTTCATGAGGATTTAGTGGATAGTGGATACCATGTGGTCTCTTTTAATTTCCTCAAATGTATTATTGAAGCTCCGTGCTGAATTCTTGTCTTACTAGGATGTAACAATTAATTTGATGTCCGATTTCACTTCTACATTCCACATTACTATCTTTTTCTTGACGTCTACTGCAGGATGTGCATTTTTTAACCTCTATAGCACATACTTATATTCATGTCTCAAATCCACACAAAGCATTAAAGACTTGAACAAAGCTATTAAATGTCCACGGCATCACAGCGACAGTGACTTTAAATGGATTTGAACTCTGAAAGCACCACATCATAACATATGCGTATAAAATCTCAATATACAAACTCTCACATATTAAAAAACAAGAGAATAAGCTTTAAATTCTTAGTGATCATGGAACAGTGATGCATTTTCTAATAAATGATGCTATTGTTCATCATCATCATCATCATCAGCATGTCATCACCATCATCATTCCCTTTGCCTTGGTCATCATTCATATCATGAATATGAGGCATGTCTGCATTTTCTTCACATTCATTCTTGAATGACCCGTTCTTCAACATCTTCCACTTCTCTTCAAGATGATTTAAATTTCCTGGAGGGGTCATTGTTTGGGCTTGGATGATTCAAAGGACACCTATGCACTGCAAAGCCCAAAAACCCAGATGCATCAGCTGATACAGATCCCTCTGTGCTCAACTTTGGATGATGGGAAAAACAGTTTCAACTTTCTTTCCATTTTTTGTCTGCTTCCCTCTGATGTAAATTTAAAAAAATAAAAATAAAAATAGTGATGAACTATTGCAAATAACAAAACAATGCTGTCAAGATTTGTCCTAAATACAATTTCAAGCCATAGACAGTTACTTTATTTTATAGCCTATGATATGCAGGTTCTATTTTCCGCTGGAGATCCTGAAGATCATGGGCACAGTCGACTACGTGCTGATTTATTAGAGGCAAGTTGTAGTCCTCTTCCAATAAATCTAGAGTGGGGTACATGTATGCTTTTGTTTAGACTTTTAGTTTTCGTGGGTAGGAACTCTTCTGTTATTTCTTCAGGTCATGGACTTCATAAATGATGCAATTGGATCGCTGGATGCCTTCGTGGATGCATACAAGCTCGCAGCTGTCTACTTCTCTTATCCTGCTGAAATAAGGTATTTTTTACTTACTGAAGTATAGGATTTCAATTCTTGAGTTCTGCTGATCCCACATGTGTGGATTGGCTGGGATTGACATTTACATGTGGCTGCCCGTGCCGGTCTGCATGTGCATGCTAGATGCAAGCCATAATCAAGCTGGTCCAACTATTAGGTGGCCCATGGGTTTGTTGAATGCAGATGTTGGCTGATTTCTTCTTCTTCCTCCTCTTTTATTATTATTATTATTGTTCTTATTTTTGCATTTGTGCAGGATGCAAGGCATCCATCCGATAGGCCACACTTTACAAATCCCTTGGCCCCAAAGTCAGGCCGGTCCAATCAGCAAGTGGACAATGTGTTTTTTTGTGAACATTGTCTGATTTCTTTTCTGCCGTCCAATTTTTGCTTGATTGTAATCAACCTATGTAATAGTCTATTAAACTGTGCCTGTGGGAGGAGGCTGAACTCCTCTCTCTTTTGAACCGTCTTTTGGGAATAGCTGTAAGTCTGGATCGGGATGCGATGTCATGGAATTTAGACAAATTGTGTTCCTTCACAATAAGATCTTTTTTCGCACTGTTGTCAGATCCCCATGCGGGTGGGTGAAGTTCCGGTGCATTCCTATTACATCTGGTCATATGGCTCCCCAAAAAAGGTTGTGTCCGTTGATTGGTTGGTGGGGGTAGAAGAAAGTCCTCACCATTGACAATCTCCGCAAGCGAGGCATGTCACTAGTCAATGCATATGCTCCCTTTGTTGGAAGGATGCTGAGTCGGTTGATCATCTATTCATGCATTGTCCGTTTGCGAGGGGGATTTGGGAAAACTTCTTTATGCTATTCAGGGTGATGCCAAAAACAAATTTTGAAAATTTCCAAGCATGGTGAGGAGTAGGCAAAGTTGGGAGGAAGATATGGAGACTTTCATTGCTAGCGGGATTTTGGATGATCTGGCAAGAGAGGAATAACCGATGCTTCAGTAATACATCAAGTTCCTTAGTGGGAGTCTTCTCTAAGGCGAGGTATTCAGTTATTGATTGGGCTAAGGTCTTTCTTGCACCAGAAGACTGCTCTCTTGACACAAAGGGTTGGTATTCATTGTAACCGTGTATATATGTGGGCTGACTTGTAGGGGTGTTGTAGATAGCCTTTACTCTTTTCTTCTCTGTGTGTGTGTGTATTCTGTTTTTGCTGGCTCTTTGCCTTTTTCAATAAAGTTTCTGTTAACTTTCAAAAGGAGGAGGAAAAAAAACTGTGCCTGTAGCAGTTTTTTGCTCTCTTTGCTGGTCCCAAGCCTGGATAAAGGAAGAGGGTAGTTGCATCAAGTTGGCAGCTGTTGTCAAACTTATGCCATAACTTCCATGATGAATCCAAATAATTTGACATTCCAAATAGAATGGGTGGAACAGGATTCATGCAGCTGACCCCAGTTAATTGGGACAAGGCTTAGATGATGATGATGATGATGATGAATTTTAGTACTGTGAAACCACCTGATGATTGGACCCGCCTAGTTTTGGTGTGGCACGTGTACACTGTGGGGCCACCTGATGGATGGCTTGGATCTTGTGCAAATGTTGTCAAGTTGGTAGATGTGGCTATGTGGCTCTCTGTTTCTCATGTCTTTCCACAACTTCTCATTGGCTCTAACAAATATTGCCTCTCTCGATCCTCTTTGCTATGCAGTTCCGGTAATGATGAACTACTCAATACGCTGGCGAGATTGCATGATTCATTCCTACCATCTCTGCAACGTGGACTTGAACTTATTTTTAATGCCAGAGTAGATGGTACGCATAATCCACATGGGGACACAATTCCAACTATTGCTGAAAATTTCAAGATGCTATCGACAAGGATAGTTAAGTTTGGTTGGAAATTACTGGATCTTTGCTATTTAAGCGATGAACTAGTTGAAAGCAGCACGCCCCTTCCAACCACTACAAAGATGTTTCCTGCCAAAATTGAGGATCCTGCTGTAAGGGGAGACTTCTTGGTTCAGACATTTAGAGAGATCAGTGGAGTTTCGTCTCGACTTAAGGAGAACCAGAGCAGCGGAACATTTCTTCAGAAGATTGAAAGGAATTACAATATATTGAGCCGACTGGACAGTCTTCGGACTAGTGGTAAGTACTTCATGCCTATCATTCTTGAGTGGGTTGGATTTGAGTTCACAGTTCATATACTTCTTAAAGTGATATACTTGTCTGGTTGGATGATCTACTTTTGTGTTATTTTGAAAGATGTGGTCGCTTCTTTCAGTGGCTTCCCCAGACCACGTTGATGGTATCGTTGGATAAGATCTTCTGAATTTTTGGGCAATTTTCAGGGGTAGGAATGAATTAGGTCTTGGGGTGAAGTGGGCCTGGTACCATTAGTAATTGGTATCAACCCAACAAATTGGTGCGCCTTAGTGATGGATCTGGTCCATCTGAGCAGCTGGCCTCCTCTCTGTGAGATCCATACCCAATAATTGTGCTGATTGAAAGTTTGTAACTATGAGATCCCTTACCCATCTGTGGACTGTTGAGAAAAGTTGGGGCAAAAGCTTTATTGATTGAATGTTTCAAAGTGCTCAATCAATCACTGCAGTTTCTTACCTTTGGCCCATCTCAATGATGTTACCCAACGAGTGGTTGGTCCAGATTGCCCAACGTGTTCCCAATCGTATCTGTTATAGGTCAATATCATTTACCAACTGGTACTGGAAAACATGCAGAATCCAGCCTCTGTGAATTATTATGGGTTGCAGTATATGTGATTTCACATATAAACCATACATCATCCATGTTCTGACCCTAACGGATGGTACAAGGCTATGATGGTGATGACTATTTATCGTCCATGTACTACCGTAGTTACTTTTGTCTATGTGTGGGGCTTCGCCAAGTGCACACACATGTGCAATAAAGCTAATGTACATGCCACCTGTGTGCCAACATGGCACATAGGTGCAAGATCCAATCCATCCGTCAGGTTGGTTTGACATTGTACATGTTTTCCCCAAAATGAATCAGGTCCACTCAGCATGTGGACCCCCAATATTAGAAACAGGCGGATGGGTTAGAAAACTGCAGCCAAGTTTTCAGAACCGTACATTTGTTTTTCAAACTGTGGGCCACCTGACCGGAGGATCAAGCTGATTCTTGGGCCAGGGCATCAAGATAGTGGTTTCTTTCTAACAGATGGATTGGATCTCGGACTTACCATGCCATCATGGCATACAATGTGGTGTGTACATTAGCTTTATTCTTTTCCTATCTTTCCATCCCACATTTGGACACGATTTTGGAATGTGAATATATTAAGTTGAAGCAACTAAATGAATAAAATAAAATAAAATAAACAATTTCTACATGCAGGATGGATTTTCATGGATGAGGAACAGTTTCAGTACTTGCTTCGCATTGCAACATCTTCTTCCTCCCATGCTGCGGAGAGAGAACGGAATGCACCAATTCCTTTACCAAGCAATCGGGCACAGACGAATGAAGATGCCGTGATTATTGAGTCTAAGATCAGTCAGATCAAAGACCTTTTCCCAGATTATGGTAAAGGGTACCTCTCTGCCTGTCTTGAAGCTTATAACCACAGCCCGGAGGAGGTAATCCAGAGGATATTGGAGGGAACTCTCCATGAAGATCTATTGTCTCTTGACATTTCGCTAGAGGAGGCTCCGGCGCCCAAGTCTGCAGCGTCTCTGAGCAAGAAGGATAAAGGGAAAGGAGCGCTTGTAGAGCCCACGACAACATCATCCGCTAATGCGGATTTATCGTCCTCTAACGCAGTTCCTTCAGTGGGCCACAGCAACATGGGCGGCTCAGCATCATTGTCATCGTCATCATCTTTGTATGGGAGGTACACAAGGAAGTCCAAAGACGTGCTCGACCTTGAACTTCTAGACACTAGGGGTGCTGAGGATTTGGCGAGGTCTGCTGCTCTCATGTCACAGTACGAGTATGAAGATGAGTATGATGACTCTTTTGATGAGCTGGGCCTGAGTCTTGTGGAGTCGGGATTCGAGGAAACGGAGAGTTTGCTTGACCGGGGCAGTTTGTTTCCGGGGAAATCTTTGGATGCTGGGACAGAGAGATGGCAGTCGCAGAAGAAGCCACAGTTCTACGTCAAGGATGGGAAGAACTACAGTTACAAGGTTTCGGGTTCAGTAGCTGCCTCGAGTGCTCAAGAAGCGGCAAGGATTAATTTGACCCAGAAAGAACTTATCCACGGCTTGGGGCGGGGCGGGAACTTACCAATTGCGGCCTCTAGAAAGACGACAGAATCTGGAGAGCAGGATGATCAGACATCTGATGGTGGGGAGGAACCGGCAGAGGGATCAACAGGCGGGAGAGGAAATCCGAACTCAAGGGGCAGGGGCCGGGGAAGAGGGGGCTGGAATAATTACAGGAAGGATCGAGCAGCTAAGAAGCATTTTGATTCGTTGACGCGTTTTTAAGTAGTTACTGGGTTTTTGAGGAGTCCAATTTTTATTTTTATTTTAAATTGTCTATAGTGAGGATTACAGCAGTTAAGGGCCTGGTTGAACGTATCTCATGCAAAAGGAGTTTCTGGCGTGGAACAAGTGGAGACCATGGGTGTTTGTGGAAGTGCATCCAAAGACATCAGGCAAAATGAAGCTTGGCTCAAGACGTTGATCAGCCCTCAAAATGCCTTTTGAGGTTGTCCAAATGGTCCCTTAGAGATTCAATTATCAATGAAATGGCAGTTGATTTTCTTGGGTAAATGGTTTTGGGTTACAATTAGTGTTTTTACTTGTAATGAAATATATACAATGTGGGGTTTGGCCGTTGGCACTTGTGCCCATCTAAAGGTGCGTGTAAGGCTTGCAAACGGCTGATGATAAACAGAGTGTGTGAAAGGATAACCAGGAATTAAAATTAAAGAAAAAAAAAAAAAAAACCAAACAGATTTACAGACGTCAATAGGACTTTGGTCATGGTTAAAAGACCATGGTGATGGTGATAGGTCTATTAATGGGCTGGGCTTGGACCAGGCAAAATCGAAATTTCAAATATGCCCGGCCTGAATGGTTCGAAATCCGGCCTAAAGCCAAATCGAAATTTCGAATATGCCCGGCCTGAACGGTTCGAAATCCGCCCTAAAGCCAACGCCAGGCCCCAGCCCGCTGACAACCCCAAAATGGTGTGGGTGGCGTTTTGGGAATGTGAGTCTTGCATGTGGTACGTTTTCATGACACTCCTAATAACTAATGAAGAGCGAGTGTTTTTCTTTGTGTAGATCCTGTTTCAATGGGTACTTGAGGTTTCTAACTAAAATTGGGGATGGGATGTTGATGATTGGTGACATGATTCCAACGGTTCTGATGAGCATTGACATTGATACAAGTGGTTGAATCAGGTGGCCCATCTTTGAAGTAGTTAAAAGAATCATCGGACGTGGCCATTTTCTGGGTATGCTGCTATATGTTGCGTTATGTATTAATTAGTGGAGTGGATGATGTCGTGCCTATTCTATCCATTCATTTTACAAGTGTTTTTGAAAATTAAGAAAAACTTGCGGACCGTTTGGATGAGGGAATTTGAATGCCCAGTATTCTAATACCTAGAATTCTTATAATTCTACATTTGGAGGATGATGGGGGCATTGCAAATTGCCCTTTGGATACCACCCAATTAGTAACTTTTTTTAAAACTAATATTAAGTAAATAAGTTTTTTTTTTTTTTTTGAAAAAAGTTAGTTTGGTAAGCATAGTTGTCACTTGTCAAAATAACTAATGCCATGAAAGTTACTTCTTGCTGTCAGTATTTATTTATTTATTTAATTTTCTTTATTAACTTTTTTACTTTTCTACTTTTCGGTCTCCATTTCATCTCTCTATGTGATGGATGTCCATAACAAAGGAATCACCACATTATGGACGGTCTGCATTGATGGTGGGGCTTACATGGTGGAAGATCCACATCAAAGGTAAGTCTCACATGATGGATGGCTTATATTAACATGGCCCACGTAATAGATGCCCTAAATCAAAGGTCAGCTTCTAATAATGAATGACCCACATCTGAGGTGGGTCCTGCATGATGGATGGCCGACATTGAAGATGGGGCCCACATGATGGATGGTCTACATCAAAGGTGAGCTCCACATGATGGCAAATGAATATTATAGGTGGTCCCTGCATGATAGACCATAACATTGATGGTGGTCCCCACATGATAGACGATCCATATCAAGGTGGGCCCACATGAGGACAGATCACATTGAAGGTCAAACCCCTAATGATGATTGACCCACATCCAAGGTAGGCTCGCTTGATGGATGGCCACTTCGAAGTTGGGCCTTGCATGATAGATGGTCTACATTAAAGGTCCACGTGATGGATATCATGCATTCAAGGTGGGCCCAACGTAGTGATCAGTCCACATTAAAAGATGGGCTCACATGATGGACAATAGATATTAAGGGTGAACCCAACCAACTCGAGGGATAAGTAATTATGTGATCTTGGAAACCAAACGTACTTTTTCTACTTTTTGGATGATAAGTATGTTGATTATCTATTGAATAAATAGTAGAAACCAAGATAAGCTACATGTGGGCATAAGCTCCCCCTAAATGCCCATGGTCATTACAATGTCGGAAAAAAAAAAAAAAAAAAACTAATGATTTCTTTTGATTTAAAAAAGATAGATTTTCACTTTGATACTCACCCAGGATTTTCTAAGTCTCCCCACACTAGACTCACTGGGCCTCCCTTAGGATCACCAGACCACTTTTTTAGAGGGATCAACAGTGAAAGGTGTGGGACACATATGATGGAGGGTCTAAATCAATGATGGTGCTACATGCGGTATGGTTAGCATAGACCATTCATTTCAAGAACCACATGATCCAATGAGCTATTTTTAATATGATTAATACAAACCGCTTCATTTTCAAGGCACTGATGGAGGTCAGTATCATTCAACTAATGTGATTTTTTTAGAGGAATGGGCAATCAAGTGTGGGAGCCGTATGATGGATGTCGTAGATCAATATGGATTATCAATTTCTCTATGCATTGATTAGAAGATTAGATTATTCAACTAAAGTTGTTTTCTTAGAGGGATGGGCAAGAAAGGGCAGGACCCACATGACAAATATTTAAATAATTTGTTGGATATATATATATATATATATATATGGATTGTGAATTTTCGGCATTAATGACCATTGGATAATCACACCCAAACAATCAAGGGCATCCAAAATGGACAGTTAGCATTCAAATAATCTCACTGTCCATTTTGCAGGCCCTTATTTGAATACATGCGAGCATCCCATTTAGATGATGGATGGTTAGGACCACATGGAATCTGCAGTGGACCCCTCCAGTCCAATGGTCCACAATATTGATAGGTGGGCCCAAGTGGGCCCCACATGTAATGAATGTGTAATGGATGGGCTCTTCATTACTGTCACTCTTCTCCCATGTAGCTTCTAAGGCATGCAATGGTTTGAAAGGGACTTTGAAAGGGACTCTTGCTTGAGTGCTGTCAAAATGGAAACCTTTGAATGTAAACAACAAGCATGCTAAATTATTGCTACTTGAGACTCCTATGTTAGTCTTACACTATTTTGAAAATGTTAATGATGCATTTTCCTCCCACGTGGCATTGGTTTACATCAAACCAGACCGTCCAAAGCTCTGGTCTCATTCTGAATAGTGCAAATCTCTAAAATCACACTGATCATAGTTAAAAGTAAAATACTTAACGGGCCATGATAATAATAGAAGGGTCAGATTGACGATATTATATTCTCACTATAATTTTTCGGTTATCCTCTATCCACTGTTGGGTCAGCAATTTTGACGGTTTGGATTTCTATACAACTATGCCATGTATGTGGTTGAAGAGTCACCACTAGTTTTTAAATGGTGTTAAACTAACATAGAGCATGCCTAACGGAACTTGCCTGATACGTATGGTTTCTTTTGCTTTCTGCAGTTGTCATTTTACGTGTTGGCAATTGGCATGCTAGAATGGAAACGGATTGCGTACTGACTAACTCTCCGTGGGTATTTTATCCACTCCGTCCATACATTTTAGCACATAATTTTAGGTCATTAGCCCAAAAATAAAGCATATCCAAAGCTCAAATGGACCACACCACCAGAAACAGTGTGAATTAAACATCTACCATTGAAAATTTCATGAGGGCCACAGAAGTTTTAGATCAATCTGATATTTGTGTTTTCACTTCATCCATGTCTTTGTGATATTATGAACATGTTGGATGAAAAATAAACATCACTGTGGGCCATAGAAAGGTTTCAACAGTGGAAATCATTATTCCCATGGTTTCCTGGAGTATGGTCCACTTAAGGTTTATATATAACTCAATTTTAGGATCAACTACTAAAATGATCTTAAAAAATAGATAAGCGGAGTGGATAAGAAAAATACATTAATAGTGGGCCCAATTAAGTTTACTCAGTACAAGAAGAGCGTACTGAGTAACTCAACACGCAATCTGATTTCCAAGAATGGGAATCAGATTGCGTACTGTGTTACTCGGTGCGTAATCCGATTTCCTTATAATGGGAATCGGATTGCATGTTGAGTTACTTGGTACGCTCTTATAATACTGAGTAAACTTTGTTGGGCCCATCGTGCATGCATGTAGTTTATCCATGTCATCCATATGTTTTTCCATATTATTTTAGAGGTTGAGACTAAATTTTAAATATATCAAAAGCTCAAGTGGACAGTACCACAGGAAACAGTGGAAGTATTGATTTCCACCATTGAAACATTCCTAAGGCCTACAGTGGTATTTATTTGTCATCCAACTAGTCCATAAGATCATATAGACATGGATGAAGGGAAAAAACAAATATAAGCTTGGTCTAATACTTCTGCAGCCCCCAAGAACTTTTCAACGGTGGATGTTCAACTCACACTGTTTCATGTGGTGTGTTCCACTTGAGTTTTTGATATCCTTCATTTTTGGGCTGAACTCCTAAAATTATCTAGTAAAATGGATGGACGGAAAGGATGAAATGCATGAATGACAGTAGGTCCCATAGGGTTTAGCTAAGCGTGCTGTGTTACTCAGTACGCAATCGCTTCCGCTAGAATGACGAATTATTCTCCATTTTTAGTATGTACATGTGGGCCCATACTATGGTGATCTAGACGCAAGCAGATTGCGTACTGAGTAACTCATAGCGTACTGAGTAAACTTTGTGGACCCCACTTTCATTCATGCATTGTATCCACTCCGTCCATCTCGTTTAACACGTAATTTTATTGATTTATCCTAAAAATGGAGTATACCCAAACGTAAACTGTACCACACCACCGGAAATAGTGTGAATTGAACATCTACCCTTGAAGAATTCTTGGGGGCAACCAAAGTTTTAGATCAAGCTGATATTTGTGTTTTCCATTCATCCATGTCTGTCTGATCTTATGAACAGGTTGGATGACAAATAAATATCATTGGAGGCCTTACAAAGTTTTCAACGGTGGAAATCAATAGTTCCACTTTTTCCTGTGATATGGTCCAATTGGGCTTTGTATATGCATCAATTTTGGGTTGAACCCCTAAAAGGATCTGTAAAAATGAATGGACAGTGTGGATAAACCACATGCAGTCACGGTGGGCCCAACAGAGTTTACTCAGTACCATAAGAGCGTACAGAGTTACCCAATTTCCATCTAGACCATTGGTTAGTTGGGTCACATGGTGGATGGACCATGGCTACAAAATCTCTG
Organism: Magnolia sinica; assembly: GCF_029962835.1. Taxonomy (NCBI): domain Eukaryota; kingdom Viridiplantae; phylum Streptophyta; class Magnoliopsida; order Magnoliales; family Magnoliaceae; genus Magnolia; species Magnolia sinica. The sequence goes on from NC_080588.1 coordinate 59,489,551, forward strand.
ACATTGGGAGATCTTAAGCGCTCATCTTTTTCCCTTCTTGAAATCTTGACCGTCCATTGGCATTCCCTAGATTGGAAGTTTGGATTGTCGTACGGAGGAAATACTTCTTGTAATAGTTCATCCACGCTGTGGCCAGACAAACTAATGGTGTAGATTACTGATCCATTGGCTCCACTGTACAAAATAATAATAAACTTTGGCCGAGGATCATATAAATCCAAATACGACCGTTGATGTAATTATAGTAGTCGTTGTGGTAGCACTAGCTTTGGCGACTCGGACCTTGATTTTTGAGTTGTGGCCCATTTAGTCATTTGATCTCTGTCACTCACCGAGTCTGAGTTGGCACAGTTGCATGAATATTTGCAGTATAATTTACATTTAATGGTCCTAATATCTACATTGTGAGGCCCACCAAATGAATGGTATGAATGTCCCCAACATGCCAGGTTGGATGCATGGGCTCAAGAAAACTCAAGTTCCATCTTTGTTTTTTATTGGCCGTTTGGTTACCATTAAAGTTTTGTTTATATGAACTAATTTAGGCACATTTGTTCAACTAAAGCTTTATCAGGATCAACTTGCATGAGCATAGTATTTCCTTGTACTGACTATTGTCAGTCAAACACCGCTCTTCAAGCATGTTTGGATTGTGAATTACATCACTAATATATGGTAAATATGTAAAGGTTATAAAATATAGTATTTGTTTCTTAAAAAATAAGTAATTTGGTTGTTGGAGTAAACTGGCTTTATATCACACCACAATGGTATAAACTTGAGCCACAACATATCCGGATCAAACCTCAAGCTTAGGTATTAGAAATTTAAATTTGACGTCAATATTAATTTATGTGCTTTGCAATAAAAATAAGACAATATAATAAAATAGATAACCAAACAAAAACAATAAAATACTGAACACATGATATTTTAATGTGAAAAAGTTCTTACGAGAAAAAATCACATCACAAATTAATAAAAATCTCAAATATAATCAAAACTTTAGAGTACATCACTTAAAGAGCTCAATTATAGGCTAATCTCCAATTGTGATGTGCAACCCTTGAAAAAAGCATTCTTAAGCCTTTACAAACACTGGAAACCCTCTCACCTTATAAATCCCTACCAATAGAAAAAAAACGTCCATAATTTATCAAATCCCTAATCTAAACCAGACTTTAACATCTTGATTTGCGCAAAACTATGCAATCCGATGGTTGAAATTTTGATCGATCTTTGGTCGATCGAGCTTTCAACCGAGACTCTTGGTTGATCGAAACAATAATCAACTGACTAAAACGTCACAGTAAGGTCCGATCGACCCCCAAATTTCTCGGTCGACCGAACTATGACTGCTACAGCTAAAAGTAGAATGCAAGGCGTCCTACGCAATATTGATTGACAATTCTTGTGTTTGGATATGCATAGTAAAATCTTATTAATTATATTTTTACATAATCAAAATGTTAAATCAATAAAAATTTTTTTGATATAAACGCTGGTAGAATGCACATATAAAGGCTTTAGCATGCCATAGTATAAGAACTCTTTAAACTAAACAAGACTATGTAATAGATTTAGATGCAAAAAAAAAACACACACAACGTGAAAGACAAAAACAACAAATTCGTATGGACAAGAAATCCTCACCATCGATCATTAACCTTTTTCAGTTGAACATGGACCACTGTTGCAAATATCTTCTTAATTGGATAATTACATGCTAACAAAGCATTCACACGCTGCCACTTAAGATCTATCAAAGTAGATTAGCAGATAGAGTTGATATGGTAGCATGCTTTATAAAAGGATAATATATCTATATTGAGATATTAATTATTTAAATCAAGATCAGAGTACACAAATACACTATTTCCATCCAAAAATCTTTGTTATTTTCTTCATTTTGTACTACTCCTTTGACCTAAGGTCTTGGCCTACTATGATGGCACGTGTGCAGAAGCCAAACGTTTGTGTGATTGATATTTTGCATTTTCTACATGTGGGGACTATGTGGTTCAATCGTTGGATACGATGGCCCAGGAGGATTGTATGCTTGTAGTGGAATGAATCACACACTGACTGATCATCCATCACCGTTGATTTTGCATCAAGAAAAAGTACAAAAGCTGTTGATACGTTTGTCTGCAAAAGATGAGTTTTGCATCAAGAAAAGAATAAAAGATTTATGCTGGCCTTTAATGGAAACTCATGTGTATAGAATATGGAACTGCACGGGCTCTTACTCAATCGTACGGTTGAACTAGGATCATGTCACGTGATCCAAATCGTTTATTTATTGGGTGCATTCAATCAATCAATGGGAATTACTCACGGTTGCAAGTTATTTTTATATTGCGGAATTGACAAATCATCCATATATCAATAATGAAAATTGAATACTGAAATCTTAAAAGCATAGTTGATGGGAAAGACATACCAAATGCTGTGATATTGCTAAAAATGAATATTGGTCTTTCATAGTTTGTACTTTTAAAAGAATTTTCAATGGAAATATTAAGAGGAAAGAGAGCCATAAATGCTTACCCATCACACTTCTCTCATCAATAGTATTTACATAATAAGTTTCCACAATCAGTTTAATAACTGTATATAAGAATCACAGTTCAAGCGTCTTACTCCAAATCCACTTGCAATGATGGCAACTATAGTGAAGCTTACTAAATCGTTCCATCTAAATAATCGTAACAGTCAAATCTAAACCAGTCCTCACGCGTGACCCACTTAGTAAAAGTCTTACAACGAACTCTAATATTGAAATACTTTAAGCCATTGATCAAAAGTATGGCCCCTGTTGGAAACTTTATTAAACCGTTGATCTTTTAGGTCCCTTGTGGATGAATCAATTCATTTTGAAGAGCGTAGATTCGGCACATATATGTTGAAATGTGGGACACGTGTGGCAAGTGGGTCATTTGAGAATTCATGGTGGCACATGTGGTGTATGGATGTACATGTCGGCCCGGGTTAAATCCATCAGACTCAATTGAGTCATGACTCCGAGTCATTGGATCTGAGTCAGTTGAGTACACGCATTTCCTTTTCACAAAAGATACGAAGTTATTAAGAAACATGCACTATAAAAACCCAATAGCAATCCATCTGAATACACCCACACAAAGCCATGAAGAAACACTTGCTACAAGCTCTATTCCTCTCAATGCTCTTCATCAACCCCCATCCCACGTGCCAATACGCGTGCGACAATCAAACCATTGACACATCTACATTCCCCTTCTGCAACACATCTCTGCCGTTGGCAGACCGCGCGAAAGACCTGGTGAGCCACCTTAGCCTACAAGAGAAAGTCGAACAGCTCGTAAACAAGGCCACAGGCGTATCTAGGCTAGGTGTGCCGGCATATGAGTGGTGGTCCGAAGCACTACATGGCGTGTCCAACACAGGTCCAGGTGTACGGTTCAACGCCACCGTGCCAGGTGCGACGAGCTTCCCAGCGGTCATCTTGACCGGTGCGACATTCAATTCATCGCTTTGGTACGAGATGGGTCGAGTCGTGTCCACAGAGGCTCGAGCCATGTACAATGTAGGGTTAGCCGGGCTCACGTACTGGAGTCCGAACGTGAATGTTTTTCGTGACCCAAGATGGGGTAGAGGCCAAGAGACCCCTGGTGAGGACCCTCTCGTCGTGGCTAAGTACGCTGTTAGTTATGTTAAGGGCCTTCAGGAAATGGACGGTGATGAGGGCGCTGCGGTGGGCCGTGATCTTAAGGTTTCTAGCTGTTGCAAGCATTATACAGCTTATGATGTTGATAATTGGAAAGGAATTGATCGGTTTCACTTTGATGCGAAGGTATGATTTTGTTGGTGGTGGTCCAATTTGTGGGCCCCATTTATTTTATATTACACACCTTAATAAGGGAAATGGTACTATAAGGTCGACCTCATGGGAACTTCCCATGAGGTCGAGCTGTGTGGGCCAACCGTGATGTGTGTATGAAGCATTCTGAGGTGGCCCACATGCTTAAAATTTAAGTCAATCCATGACTTGGGTGGGCCACACCACATACAACAGTTGAGAGGGGTTATTCTCTCATTAAAATTTTCAAAATTATTTATTGGGCCCACTGAGATGTGGTTCACAAATCCAGACCATCCATTGTGTGTCCCACTAGGATGAGGAGCCATACCAAGTTTCAGCTGCATCCAAAACTCAGGTGGGCCCCACCAAATCTCCTCTATATATTTTAGACATGTTTTCACGTGGTTTTATATGGTATTGCCCACCTGAGTTCTGTATACGGTTGACTGTTGAGATAACCCATAAGCTAAAGGAGACCCATCAAATTCACTGTACTGATGTTAAACACACATCACGGTGGGGCCCACACAGCTTGACCTTATGCGAAGTTCCCATGAGGTCGACCTCATAGTACCATTTTCCTTTAATAATAATAATAATAATAGAAAAATGAAACTTGGGTGATTTTCTTTGAGTTTTCTTGATTTTTTAAAATTAATTAATTGTTGTATCCCATCCACCATATTAATGGAAGTGGATTACGTGGTGTGATATCGACCTTCATGGTGTGTTGATGTCACCAAGTTTTGTGGGGCCCACCATGAAGATGCGTGTATTATATCCAATCTATTCATTTATTTGGTGTGATTGTTTTTAGGGCATGATCATACAAAAAATATGCAGATCCAAAGTGCAAATGGACCACACCACACCACAGTAAGCAGTGGGATTGAACGGTCACCGTTGAAAACATGTAGGGACTGCGGAAGTTTTGGATCAACCTGGTATTTGTGTTTTGGTGGGGTCGAGTTGAGCTTTGGATCTGAGTCATTTTTGGGGCAGTGCTGTAAAATGTTCTCGCCCAATGAATGGACAGTGTGGATATAACACATACATCATAGTAGGGCCACACTGTAGTACCCTTCTTAATTTTGATTTTTAACCGTTCAAAATAATTTTAAATTAATTCTAATAATATAAATTAAAAATTCATTAGAAGCTTGATTAACAACCCAAATGGGATTGATTGGCTAGGATTTCCACTATGAACGGTTAAGATGAAGAGGGCCTATGGATATGGACACAATTCAAAAACTAACCTTATTTGATTGCAAAATTATCATATTACCAAAATACCCCTCTTGATGTGGTGCAGGTTACATTGCAAGACTTGGAAGATACGTATCAACCTCCATTTAAGAGCTGTGTTATGGAGGGACACGTCAGCAGTGTGATGTGCTCTTACAACCGTATCAACGGCATCCCGGCCTGTGCTGATATGGACCTGCTTAAAGGGGTAGTGAGAGGGCAATGGGGTCTTGATGGGTTTGTTTCCTTTCCAATTTTTCACTTAATTTTGATTAAAATGGAAGATCTGGGCCGTTCATCATGTTGGCCCCACTGTCAGTCGATTCATCGCATGTGCTCTCGCATCTATGAATAAATGGACGGTTGGAGATGGTAATCAGTGGACCACTTCGAGATACATTCGCCCATTTAATTGTAATCAGGCATGGGCGCACGCATCTATGAATAAAGGTATATTCCACCGTCATGGATGGGCCATGATGCATGGAACAATGAAGATGAGATGTCAACCATTGATTTGTATATGGGGCCACGATGGCCACCCTAAGAATGACAATTTATACTAACCAGATAATCCAAACCGTCCATATAGGTCCTGTCAGGGATGTCAACCATTGAGAGAAGATTAGATTAGATACGATGGACGGACCGGATAGATGTTGTGAATGATTTCAGTAAATACAAATTTGAGGATTTATTTGTCAGTTTTCCTTTCTTTCTCTATTTTTTTAATTATATAAAATTCCTGATTTGTTTTTTTTTTTTTTTGTAAATCAGATATATCGTATCGGATTGTGACTCTATAGACGTATTCTTCAATGCGATCAATTATACGGCAACACCCGAGGATGCCGTCGCTGTTGCATTGAAAGCAGGTTAGTTACTGATAAATTGACGGTTCTGATCATCAGATCATCCCATCATGTGGGCCCTAACAGGGTGACGGATGCCAGTAATCCTGAGTCGCGACATAGGCCAAACTAATTCACCAGTTGGTGCTGAGGCCATTGTGTTAAGACTAATACGAATCTGATGCTATATATCCGAGTCGACTCGGACTGGTCAGACCCGATCTAGTTCAACACCATAGGTCAAGTGTCAACCTCGGCTCAGGCAAGTTGTATGCAAGTGTCTGACATACAACCTTGCACAAAAGGTGGGCCCCACACACCATGAAAATCACCTGGACTGAAAATGGAGCCAATCTACTCATTTACATTAGGCCATATCATCGGCCGTTTGTTGATGTGGACGGCCTGGATTCTATTTGTGGCAGGGCCCACCTTTAGCACGGCTAGGATATCCACACGCTTGGAAGCAAAGATCGAGTAGCCTGCATAGTGTCGCATGTTTAGAACATTCAAAATCGTGGAAAGGTGGGCCCACAGTGGAGAATGCAGTCACTAGGCAGGCCCCACATGTACGTGACCACATCGGGCTAAATCCCAATCACTGGATCATACACCAGATGTGCTTTGTGGTGGGGCCTACCTTCTTTTCACGGCTGGGATATTCCACAAGACCACGCCCTTGGCAGCAAAGCCCGGTAGGCCCGGCCCTGTCCAAAGCGAGCCAGGCTAAAATAAATGTACCTAAGCCCTGTCCAAAGCGGGCTAGGCTCGGCCCATTTCTACCCCTACTACTAACTAACGCGGGGTGGTGCACGTTAAGATAATTGGTTATTTGGCCGCCAATTTAGAGCTGTACGCGAGTTGAGTTAGCTCGACCAGCTCGCTCGACTCAACTCGGAAAAGTTCGACACAGCCTCAGCTTGAAGTTGGATTCGGACCGAATCAAGCTGGTTTTTGGAGTTGGAAAAAATTTTGAGCTAGTTTGCTTGAGCTCGACTCGACTCGGATCGAATCAGCTTGGTGACTTGGTTATTTGATATTGATATTGCTCATTGAGTGTTTGATGGAATGACTCAATGAAGTGTTGTTTTCAGTGTGTCCATTCTCCACGAGATTAGCTGGTGTCGAGGAAGGAGTGGATACGAAATAAATCACATTAAAAAAAAAAAAAGCTTACATTATAAGACTGCCCTCGTATCTTGATTTTAATGTTACTCATCAAGTGTTTAATAAAATACATGTAAAGTGTTGTTACTGTTTTTCATCTCATGAAAAATTGAAGATGCCTTTTGCGATTGAGAAAATGTTGCACATGCACGAACTCGGCTCAAATTGGCCCGATCGAGCTGCTGACCGAACCAAGCCGAGCTGGCCAGCTCGACTTGGTTCGACTCGTGTACAGCTCTCTGGCCATGTGATAATGGTACGTGGTAACTTACGCAGGGTGGCACAGGTTAAGATAATTCATGACTTGACCATATGATAATGGTACGTGCTAACTTACGCAGGTCTGGACATGAACTGTGGAACCTATCTTGGAAAATACACAGAAAATGCCGTTAAGTTAGGCAAGGTGGATGAGTCAGTGGTGGACCAGGCCTTGATCAACAACTACATTGTCCTCATGCGGCTAGGATTCTTCGATGGGGACCCCACCCAACTCCCATACGGTAAGCTGGGCCCCACCGACGTGTGCACCGAGGACCATCAACGGCTGTCGCTCGACGCAGCACTGCAGGGCATAGTCCTACTAGAAAACGATGGGACCCTACCATGGTCCACCAAAGACATAAAATCCATAGCAGTGATCGGTCCCAATGCAAATGCCACCCAAGTTATGATCAGCAACTACGCTGGGGTCCCATGCAAGTATACCAGCCCATTCCAAGGGCTACTAACGTACTCCCCAGGTGCAACTTATCAACCTGGGTGTTCTAACGTGCGCTGTAGTGATGGGAGTCTTATTGATGCAGCGACAAATGCAGCAGCAGCGGCTGATGCTGTAGTGTTAGTGGTGGGCCTTGATCAGTCAGTAGAAGCTGAAGGGTTGGATAGAGTTAATTTGACATTGCCAGGATTGCAGGAGAAGCTTGTGATGGATGTGGCGAGGGCTGCAGGTGGGCCAGTGGTGTTAGTGATCATGTCAGCAGGGCCCATCGACGTGTCGTTTGCTTTGAATGAGAGTAAGATTGGTGGGGTCCTTTGGGTGGGGTACCCTGGCCAGTTAGGAGGAGAGGCTATAGCCCAAGTCATTTTTGGAGACTACAATCCAGGTTCTCTCTCTCTCTCTCTCTCTCTCTCTCTCTCTCTCTCCCCAATAGGGGTCGGGTTCGGGCCTAGCTCGACCTGTTTACTAAATGGGCCGAGAATTCCTGACTGTTGACCAGTTTCAATGTGGACCAACCCGGCCTAGTTAAAATTCATCAAGGGCAAGCTCAACCTGACTCCTCCAATCGTAACCAGGTCAGGCTCGACTGACCCGACCTTACCCGGCACAACCACACTTGTGTATTAGTGGATACATACGAAGTACTGATTAGGTTGGGCGAGTTGGGTCCGTCAGTAGCCCTGGGCATTGATTATGTGGGGGTAGGGTAGGGTTCCACCGGCACCATAACCTGGCTTAGTTATCCGTTCTAAACCTATGTTTTGTGGAGCCTACCTTGATGTCTGTATTTAGAGCTGGGGAAGGGACAACTCGACTTGTCAACTAATTCAGATCCGACTCAATCCGAACCGAATGGGTGAGTCAATCCAAAACCGAATAGGCTTCGCCCAAACTGAGTCGAGTCCAAGTTACCTAGTAACTCAACCCAAAACTCAACTCAACTCGGATTCGAGTATATATAAAATAAAAAATCCTAATTTCTAAGTATTTTTAACCATACCCACCACACCCAACCTCGACCCCAACCAAATCCTAGACTCTCTCCCTCCCTCATCCTCCTCTTTTTCCAAGCCAGGCAGCCACCTCTCTCTCTCTCTCTCTCTCTCTCTCTCTCTCTCTCTCTCTATTTAGTGCCAACTCAACCCAACTCGGTGCTTTTGACCAGGTCAGACTCGGATCAGGTTAGGCATGCTGGGCTAGGTACTGAGTTGGGTCGAGTTCAGGTTAGGCCTATTTCAAAACCGGATCGAGTCGGGTCAGCCCTAATTCGATCAGACTCAACTCGATTCCCAGCTCTATCTCTATTCTATCCACTCCATTTTGAATACTCATTTTGGAACATGAGCCCAAATATAAGATACATCCAAAATGCGAGTGGGCCACACTACAGGAAACAATATTGAAATCCCCACCATGTAATCTTCTTGGCTCAGCTGTGATGTTTATGTGCCATCTAACCGTTCATAAGGTGATTTCACCGGGATAAAGGATAAAACACAAATATCAGCAAGAAGCTTTCAATAATGTGAAACCTGGCACATTATTTTGACTACTCATTACCAGCCTTGCAGTCTCAATCTGAAGTGCACTTGTGGCTAATGTGCCAACCTGCACCACATTTAGGTGGGACCCACCAACTAAATTCCCCAGCCAAAGAACTCGGGCTGAGTGGCTTCGATCCAGCACAGGCCTGCCAAGTTGGCATGTGTGAGCTGCAAGTGCACCTTGGACATATGTTTGATTCGGGTACTAATGAACGGTTCGGATCATCAGGTGGAAGGACCCCGGTCACATGGCACCTACAACAGTTCGTAGACACGGTGCCCATGACAGACATGAACATGAGGCCCAACACCTCTACAAGCTTCCCTGGCAGAACCTACAGATTCTACAATGGCCCATCCATCTACGGTTTCGGACATGGCCTCAGCTACACCACATTTTCCAAGTTCATCATATCAGCCCCTTCAACCATATTCATCAATCTCAAGCCGTCCGTTACCTGGGCCCCACGTAACATCCACGCCGTCCACTGGGCCGCAGCTGCACGTGTGATCAATGTGTCCGACGTGGATTGTGATGGTCTGGAGTTCGACGTGACAATCGGCGTGAAGAACAACGGCGATCGGAATGGGACCCATGTCGTTCTGCTCTTTTGGAAGCCACCCACTTCTAGTGATGTAAGTGGGCCACCTAAGCAACAGCTGATCGGGTTTGATCGGGTCCAGGTGGGCACAAATGAGGTTGCGGGTATGCAATTTACGGTGGACGTGTGCAGGGACATGAATGTTGTAGATGGAGATGGGAAGAGGAAGCTGATACTGGGACACCATACATTAGTGGTGGGGTCCACCAGCGAACGGCCAGTGAAGCATATGATCAATGTTAGGATGTTTGAAGAAGAGAAAGCACTGTCGTCTGTGTAGGGATTGGTTGGAAATTATAACCGTTTATATCATACTACTAGAAATGGACGTACTAGATGGTGTTACAAAAAAAACAATGGATCTTGTTAGTTAGTTACAGCTTTTTATAAGTATTAACAAGTGGACCCCACTCATTCTGTGGGTCTTTGGGTGGCGGTCATGATTGGCTATGTTGTGGTTCACTTGCTGATTGGATGGGCCTGATTTTTGGAGGGTATACACACCTTATGGTTGAATTACGGCCTTTTGGATGGGAACGGATTGGCTACTCGGTGCTCTGTGGGCTCCACCATGATGTATGTGATTCATCCATTTTTACAGATCATTTTAGGGCTTGATGCCAAAAATGATAGGAATATAAATCTCAGGTGGACCACACCACAGGAAAAAAAAATAGTGTTGGATATCCACCATTAAAATCCTCCTAAGGCTCGCTGTACTGTTTATTTGACATCCAATCTGTTGATTAGGTCATGCAGACCCAGATGAAGGGAAAAAACAAAGATCACCTTGATCCAAAACTTTTATGGCCCCAAAAAGTTTTTAATGGTTGAAGTTCATTCAACACTTTTTCTTGTAATGTGGTCCACTTGAGAATGGGATATACCTCAGTTATGGTCTCATATCATAAAATGATCTAGAAAAATAGATGGACGGCATGGATGAAACACATACATCATGGTGGGGCCCACAGAGCACCATCCACCACCCATTGGCTGGTGGCAGGGGGAGTAGCCAATCCGTTTCCCTTTTGGATGGGTTGGATGGCCAAGGCACATCACTGGGTCCCACATATTCAAATGAGAGATTAGGCATTTTTTTTACATCTTGGGAGCTTCTTGTTGCATGGGATCATAATATGAAGGGTGTGGATCCCTAGAAAATGACCCCAACTTGCGGAAAGTAAAACCCGAATGTTGTCTTGGCACACCTCATTTAGGTTTAATTGTGTTTGCCAGGCTTGCATGATATTGAAACTAGTTATTCCGTTCCTTGTTTGTAAAACTACGTGAAAGAGGAGGAAACTTAGGCCCGTTTGGATGGGTGTATTGGAAGGGATTGAATGGTATTAGGGTAGATGGCATGGATTTCAAGATAACGATGGTGTTGTAAGTGGATTGTCTTAAGATCCATGGGATTGCTATATCCTGGGATTGCTATATCAAGTCTGTTTGGCATGCCGGCCAATCCCAGGATTAAACCTTCCCATGCCTTCCAATCCCTCAAACCAAACACGTCCGAGCCAAATTTGACCGGATTAGGGTGAATTGGATGGGATTTAAAGGTAATGATGGTGTTGTCAGTGGATTGTCTTAAGATCCATGGGATTGCTATATCTCGGGATCAGATCACCCTGTCTGTTTGGCATGCCCGACCAATTCCAGGATTTAACTTCCAATCCCTTCCAATACCATCTAATCCCTTCCAATCCGCCCGGCCAAACCGGCATCCATATTTTTAGATAATATAGATGGTGACATATGTAATTTTTATAGCTCATGTGTAAACTAACGCATGTGGTGCCCATTTAGACTCTGTAAGAAATTTGCTCTTGAATGTATGTTAGCATGGATAGATTATTACTTATTAGTGATTTGCTAAATTCATTTGTGATGGAAACCTAAGAGAATAAGTAGATTGAAGTAAAATGTTCTACGTGCATGTGTATTCCTAACATACCACGTGTGATTGTCCAAGTACAAATGTGCCACCATTAGGGGTGTACATGAACCGAGTTAGCTCGGTTAACTCGCTTGACTCAACTCGAAAAGGCTCGATTCAACTTGGTTCGAAGCTGAGTTCGAGCAGAGTCAAGCTGATTTTTTAAGCTCAACTCGACTCCGATCGAACTCTAACTCGAATTGAACTCAGATTGAACTAGCTCGATGACTCGGTTACTTTGATATTGATGTTGCTCACCAAGTGTTTGATGAAATGACTCAATGATGTGTCGGCTAGTGGCAAGGAAGGTGTGTATATGAAACAAATACTATTTTCCTTGATTTTGATGTTGCCTATAAAGTGTTTGATGAAATACTTGTAAACAATTACGGTTGTTTTACATACAGTGAGAAATTGAAAGTGCATTGCATGTGTTTCTGAAAATGCCGCATAGGCTCGATTTTGGCTCGAACTGGCCCAATCTACTGACTGAATCAAGCCGAGCTGGTCGGTTAGGCTCGAGGACCTAGCTAAGCCAAGTTTGAGCTGGGATCAGCTAGTGGCTGAACTGAGGCTAGCTCAACTTGGTATACACCCCTAGGCACCATCAATCTTTGAGCACCCAACACGTGTAACATTTGTTTACATGCACTAAAAATGTCAAATGTAAGGCTTACTATTATGTATATCCCTTACATCAACATCAACACCATCCATCCATTTTAACAGCTCATTTTAACTCACGACCTTAAAAATGAAGTAGATACAAATCTCAAGTTGACCACACCACAAGAAATAATGTTGATTGAATAATCAACATTAAAAACTTCTTAGAGGCTCAATCACCACTATCTCATGTGGTGTGGCCCATCTATGATTTGGATATACTTTGTTTTTTGGACCACGCCCTAAAATGAGTTGTCAAAATAGATAGACAGCATGGATGTAACACATGATGGGCCCCACAGTCAGGGATCCACCACTCTTCTTCCACATGTGCTAATCTATCCTTCTCATCGAAGAATGAACAAAACGACTCGTTCGACATCATGACCTGGTTAACATATGCCAACACAAATAAACCTAAGCAGCATGTGCCGATGCAACTTTGCTTGCATTAAAACAAAGGAATTTGCTCAAGGCTCAAAGTAGGCTAGCCATCATCCTAACACTCAGAACCCGGGTTTAATTTCAAGTGTGTAAATAACAGAACCCGGCCGGGCCTAAACTTCTGCTGAGGCGAGTGGAGATCGGATAGGTCTAAATTTCGGGCCCACAAACCGGATGGGCCAAACATAAGAGACCCAGGCATGATATATTAAGACCCGAGTACACCCTCTGGTTGGTCACAGGTGTAACAGACCCGATTACGGCCCCGCTAACATGCCGGGCAGTGTTTCATGCCGACAGATATTGTCGGGTCAAGTCCCACCAACCGACTCTCATTCCCACAAAGTCTGCACTTATATGGCCCACCTCGACAGATATTGAAATGCTCTGGCTAACTGGCTATATGATACACGGCAGAGCCACCTCTCCACAGTGCACGTACAAGATGATGTATCAATTGAGTCCATTCATCTAGTGGGCCATACCATGGATGTCTAAAGCTTCAAAGATCATATCCATCCCTTTTTCCCCAACAGAATATCTGACCATTAACCTTTTCATTTCCTACCGTCTATTTCTTGTCCATCCATCGAGTGGCTAGGATTGTTCGATCCATATTTATTTTCAATAATTTTCCATCAATATTAAAGGAAACTAGATGGACGGTACCAAACGGTAAATCATCTTCACACATGTACTGTGGAGATTCGGCTCTACCCTACTCCGGTTCTCTTCTCTCTACCGTACCCTCTCCTTCATGAATATTCGTCATGGTACACATGCGCAACTTTATTAGATCACTTTCCTCGTATTTTCCACGAGTTTTGCTACAATACATCCCCACGTATTGTCATGGGATACGTGCGTACTATAGCAGCTGGATATAGGATCATATTAGGTGATCCAAACCGTTTAAATGATGGACCTCACCGTTTAGAGGGGATATCTAAATAATGTAAAGCTCATATTGAAACTTTTTAATTCTTTGACCGTTTAAATATTTTATTTTGAATATGGACCGTCTATTTAACCTTTGTTCTATAGGTCTTTGATCAGAAGTTTCGGATCTTCCAATCTTGAATGTTTTTAGGGCAACCATCTTAGTCTGTGTTGTCTCCATATATCAACCGTTTGGATCACTGAAAATGACGTCAGATCCAACGGCTAAAATAAGGACGTGTTTTATAATGACACGTTGCAAGCACGTTGAATATATGTATGAGAAGTGATGAGATAGATTCAGGTGAGTTACCACAAGCTGTAGTACGGAACCAGCTTTCCTGCTCACATGGCACTCGCGTCAGGACGTGGTTTGGGTACCGCCGCTGCTGATTCTGACATCTGTACAGGCACGACGGACGTGGTGGGCTTTGGCTGATGGCAGGCCACGTGCAGAAGCACATTTGAAAGGATGCCTGTTCTGCGCCTACCTTCCAATTAAAATCAGTTGATATGGCTGTAGCAATGTCAGGACGGACGCGAATTAGCGGCTTCATAGCTAATGTCTCGAAGTTCTGTCAGCCATATGCAAATGGGTAAAACCATATGCAAATGGGTAAAAGTTATTTACTTTGATAACCATGGCATTGTTACCCATGGTTGATTTGAATCTTACTTTTTTCAATTTTAAAATGATGGACGGTATCAAATATATATGGGGCCCACCGTGATGTATGTGGATTATCTACACTGTTCATCCATTGTGCCAACCAAATTAAGGACATGAGCCAAAAAATGAGTCAGATTCAAAGTTCAAGTGAACCACACCATAGGAAAAATAGAATCAAACACCCACCATTAAAAACTTTTTAGGGCCAGTGTGAGTCAATTAAATGTTGGATCTGCCTTATTTTTCAGCTCATGCCTTAAAATGTTTTGGTAAAATGGATGGATGATGCAGATATGTTATATACATCACGGTGGTGCCTATGAATTTAAGTTAATCTATTTGAACCGATTTTCAAAGCAGAAATACCGGCATATTTCCAAAGGGAGTGAAATTATAAAAATTAATTACTTATGGGGCATTTACATTGAATTTGAAAAATCAAACAGGCCGGAAAGCTCAAGTAGACCCAACATAAAAAGTAGTAAGAATTGAATGTTTACCATTAAAAATTTTTAAGAGTAGAAGTTTTCGATTAAGCTAATATTTGCATTTCCTTTCATCCATTTTTGTGTGTACTTACTGGCAAGTTAGATCTCAAATAAACATCATAGTGGGTCTTGGAAAGGTTTTAACGTGGCATGACGATGCCTACTATTTTTTTATAATGGTTCACTTTAGCTTTGGATCTACTTCATTTTCGGGTTCAAATGGATGGATAGTATGGACACGATATATGCATCATGATGAGCCCACAAAACTTGGCGAGGTCACTTCAATAAGAGATTACTGCTAAAGTCGTCAGTAGTTAATCCACATCACCAATGACAACATGCTGTCTACATCTCGTGTAGGATATTAGGATCAAGTAAATGGGCTTAGACTGGGTATGGCCACCACATAGATCTGTGGTGGCAGGGCAGGGTCACCATGTAATCCGCGTCCCAAGATAACAATAGGCCTCACTTGAGAAACAAAAAAAATCAAGCTGTTCGACTCATCAGATGGGCCACACCATGGATTCATTGGACAACCAACAGTCTCATTTGGTATTCGAACTCATGGCCTCAGTGTTGAAACTCTTGTGAGTTTACCATTTTCATCATAAATGGCACGATAGTTCGGGAATAATTGTAAGGTATTGCAGGTAGTGATGCTATTGCCTTCTGGCAATCAATTCCTATTGCATTTGTATACACATGGCACAGTTCACATTGACAAGTGAGAAGCCATCATATGTCGGCACACTCATATAAAAGATGGAAAAAAAAAAAAAAAACATATATTAGAAGAGTCTACCATCGCCCATTCCTCAAAGACACATAGCCTACTAAAAAGAGTCAAATGCTCAAAGATTTTTTTTTAAAAAGGCAGTCATCTCTCATATGACACATGACCAATGGACGCAAGACACATGTGACCCTTAAAGTGTCAAAGAGGTTTTCAAAAAGACCTACCGTTGTTAAATTTTTCGTAACCAGCATACACATGGCATGACTGTTCCAAATCAACTCAGAGAAAATTTTTTCAAGAAGACATCTAAGATTTTCTCAAAAGCCTCGAGGAATTAAGAGTGAATAACGAAAAACCATTAAAAAATAGAAATAAATCATCTACAATAACACAACACAGCAATGATTCTAAATCCGAGCAGAATATATCCGCGCCTTGTAATTAGAAGATTTGTGTGCAAGTTACGAAACCCTTATGCACGCCTACACCTCTCAGAAGTCTATAAAAACAACACTCAAAGAAGAGCTCGGAGCCTTCACCAACATAAATCAATCAATATCTTTTAAGCTCTCTCATCCTTTCGTCCTTTATGGATAATTATTAATTTAATTTTTTTAGCTTAATCACTCTACTTCTATCTAACTATGGTATGACAAGTTCAAAGCCATTAGTTTTAACTTAATTTTACTACTATCTAGCGCGTTGTTGCTATTTATACTAGGAGTAGAATAAATATCTTTGACTCCATTATTGAATTCTAAGATTACTTAGTTAATTAAATATCCACAACTTTATCGTTGAATTCCCATATTACTAAGTTAATTATCTACAATTATGTCATCAAATCTCTAGATTATTAAGTTCTTACTTAATATATCTCCAGTCACATCCTGGGAACTTCATACTACGACCATCTAATATTTTCACGGTTGTTTTGCTAGCACAAGCCTTTGTAGGTATTTTTTCCTTTACTTATTTTATTTTTGTTTATCGATTATATTGTCCTAACATTTTAATTAATAAATTAAAAATCTAATCTTATTTGTTGACTAGTTAGGCTAATTTTCACAAATCTAATTCTAATCCATCTATTTTAATACCAAAGGTCACAAGCGTTCAAATCAATTCAAGTTACAAACATTTAACCAAAATAAGACTACCTATTTAGTTACGTGTGTAGCCAAGTGACCCGATTGAACACATGGCGTAATTTCCAAACCTCTTGATGGCCCACTTCATGGAAAGCCCGAGTCCTGTATACATTTGCAATATTGGCACATGTAATAGCGTGTTCATGAACAAGACCGTACACGCGTGTACGATTAACAAACTTCAGGCAAAGAAAGATATGCTTAACGTGCACAAGTCATTTGAAAGAAAATGTAAAAGAGCAAAAAAGAAAACTTTGATACTCCGGCAAAGTGTTCTAATGATACGCAGGCACTTAGAAATTGCATCCGTGCCATTCAAGTAATTCGAACTAAAACAACCAACATGGGTCTCAGTTTAGATATATCATGAGCCAAAGAAATACTCACATTTGATTATCTGATAAGAGCATCCTAACCATTCAATCAGCAGCCTTCAGATCAACAGAACCATCAGCAATGGGAAGTCAGATGAAGTAATAAAAGCATGGGCCATCAATGGCTATGGCCCACTACATGGACGGTCCAAATCGATACATCGCCCTCACCGTGCCAGGTGTACTTTGAAAGATGGCTCTGCCTTATTTCGCTCCTCCAAAATAGCATAAAGTGCCTAAAAACACCCGAAAATTTCGCACCGGTCCATCGCTGAGGTGGCCCACATAGATACATGTATCAGTCTTTTATGATGTGGGTCTGTGTCATTTATTATAAGACGGGGTTTATTTCATACTCTAGCAGAGCCTGATGGTTCATACACATGCACTCAGAGAGTACACGTGGCATACACAATGACTCAAACTATACCGTTGAAATTGTGGGACCCATTGTAAAAAGATCTTAACTCTGAAAACAGAGTTATTAGATGATCCTAGTCTCAGATTAATGGGAATTTGTTGATTGAATCAGGACCGTTGTCTGTTTTCATTGTGACCATCATCTAGATGTCCGCTAATCAACCACCTAAATCATCAGTTGAGTGTAATTTTTGTTTGTGATTAATCTAAGGTGGGGCCCACTATTAGAATTTGATAAACATATATGCCACCGGCGTATGAACCATCGCACTGTCGGAGCATCAAAGCTTTGAGGTATTACATCGTTTTAGCTTTCGGTCAAGATGGGTGGGGCCCATGGTTCGATCATCTATCCAACAAAACCCCCCCTAATTGGAAGACCCCTATCTGCGTATTACCTGGCCGCTTTCTTGGTTGAACGTGAACTCTTTTGCCGTCTTTTCTCTCTCAACCGTCTATTTTTTTACCACCTATTGAAGGGTTATGATTCTTCGGATCTAGGAAATTTTTGGTGGGTGGGCCATAAAAAAGTGGACCCAATAACATCAACCGTTTGGATCATGGTTCAAAGGTTATTTCCCAGTGTATCTGCCCAAAAGTACAAAAAGGTATTAAGAAAGTTTTGGACAGCACTGTCCAGGTTGCAGTTTGTACAAGCCGGTCCATGCTTCAGTGATCCAAACCATTGATATTGTGGGCCCCACTGTGGTGGTCCATGCATAAAAGAAATCTCCCAGAGAAGAACAATCCCAACCCTTCAATAAGTGGTTAGCATTTCACATCCAACCTGAGAAGTTCTAGATCTTCCACACCTAATATATGCAGCCAGACTAATTTCCTTTTAAAATGTTATGATAAAACTTTGATGCTCTGGCACGTGATGGATGATACACGGTTACTAATAAATTGCATACGTGGCATACAATTGAGTGGGACTAAACTGTCCAAATTATGGTTCTCAGTTTATATATATCATAAACCAAAAATTAGGTTTATTTGATTATCAGATTATTGAATCAGTTACAAATTGATTGGACGGTTAAAAATTAAAATATCCAACGGTCCTATTTCACGCAACAAGCATCTGCAAATCAGAGGTTAGGATTATTCAACGTATCTTGTTTTGGGACTGTGATTTATCAACAGTAGGCTGCACGATTTAGTCGGTTCAATTTGAGTAAATGAATACCACATGTATAATTTCTGAGTGCCAGCGTATCAAACGTCATTCGCTCCCGAGCATATAAACTTTCCAGAAATGACGGTCAAGTCTCCATCGTGGAAAACGGTGTGGTTTTGATAACAACGGGAAGCTATTTGATACTCCGGCGGAGTGTGATAGTTAATACACATGCAATCACGAATTGGACATGTAAAACTAAAATTAAACCGTTGAATTCGTTGCCCCACAACACGTGCCCCATGTAAAACCATCCTCGCCCTCTGATTAAGGAGCATTTGTTGAATCGAGGTTGAAACACGTCCATCAATCAGCCAGCTACGACCCTCGTTCATGGTCCATCTAAAGTGGGCCCCACGGTTTGGAGGGCTCGATTGGATTATATATATTCCACTTTAAGTGCACATACATGAACTACTGTAGGCCGCCAGAGTACCAAAACTTTTCTATTTAGTAATTTACTCTTCCGTCCTCGTGGATTACAAGTGTTTCCATGCAGTCTACGTCCACCGACGCAACCTGCATTTACGATTTCTCACCAACACAAACCTAAGCTCTATCCGTAGCCAGACACCCGTATAATCGGTTAATCCAGGCCGTCCATATGGTGGATCTTAAATCAAGCAATCCACATTATAAAATCCAAAGAAGTTGGACGATCAGATCCATCCATTTGATGCTGGACCACCCACTCCTCTTTACCATTAAAGGCCACAGATAGAACAGCTAGCAGGCTTGACCAGACTCGTTCTCCACCAAAGATCAACCATTGGCAGAAATGTGCCAACAAACTTCTGATCCAGGCTCACTAAATAAATGGGGCCCATCTCTTCAGCCAATGGGAGCATGCAGACTACCCTGGTTTGGCAGACCGCAAACCACCCAATCATTTTTTTTTGCTCCTTTGCTTTTCCTTTTACAGTAATAAAATCTGCAGAAATCTCCCACTCCGTTGCCACAACAGAAAGGAGTAAAACCACATGGGACTCACGCGGTCATTCTCTCCACATTACAAATAAGGAAGCTTGGATACTCTGGCGGAGCGTGATGGATGATACTCAGGCACTTAGAAATGGTATACCCACATGCAAATCAAACCGTCCAAAACTATGTATTCCATCTTAGATGCATCATGAACCAAATATCAAGATGATTTGATAACCAGAACTTCTGATTAGTGGACATTAATTGGACGTATAAAATTGCAGAATGTCCAACGGACCAATTTCAAAAAACAAGTGTCCACGAATCTGCGGTTAGGATTGTTCAAAGAAACTGATTTCAGGACCCTGACTTAGCGATAGAGGGTTCTCCAATGTAGTCGGTTTAATTTGAGCTAATGCTTGCCACGTGGACAATTGTGCTTGTGTATCAAGCCTCATACACAGCCGGAGCATCAAAATGAAGGCTTCTGCTTCCCTGATGAGTGATGACGTGGAAAAGCCGTTCTTATTGGTCCAAAATGTTAGATATGGACAGGATCTGAACCGTTCATCCGGTGGGCTCTAAATCAAAGGCTACGCAGCTTAAAATCCATAATGATCAGATGATCTCAACCGTTAGATCGTGACCTACAAATCAACACATGAAAATAAGCAAAGGCCCGAATCTGATCCATCAACTAGGACCATCCGATCCGTCCACCTGTCCTGTGCACATCATCGTCCCAATCAGCATCCATCTTGGACACACATGGCACCAATCCACAGGCACCGTTCTAACCATAATCAAAACCAAAAGGAATAAAAGCAGCCACTATTCACACCCACCAAAATTGATAGTCACACTCCATCTTTCTTCTTTCTGTACACCAGCATGCTGCATCTATGTACTGATTCTATTACCAAAAGTACCAAAA
This sequence comes from Magnolia sinica, assembly GCF_029962835.1. NCBI lineage: Eukaryota > Viridiplantae > Streptophyta > Magnoliopsida > Magnoliales > Magnoliaceae > Magnolia > Magnolia sinica. The sequence goes on from NC_080588.1 coordinate 59,510,402, forward strand.
GGGGTGCACTATCAAAAAGGGAGGGTGTGGATTTCAATTACCAAAGCAAAGGCCGAAAAAAAAAAAGGGAGATTCCTATTGCCACGCATCATTCTCAGGTGGCCTACCATCCAGCAACGGCCGGATCAAGAATTCCAGCTCTTGATGACGTCATCCAAGCATCCAGATCTTGCGGCCAGCAGAAGCTTTCCTCCATCAATTCCTGCAAACCAGTGTAACTGTTAACTTCAACACATCAAAATACCAACGGAATTTAGCAAAAATCAGAACAAGCAATGCAGCCCACTCTCAATCATTTCCTTCAGGCACTGGCCCTCTCCTCCATCATCAACCAGATGCTGACATGTGTAGCTGGCATTCGAAATTCGGCAGCCACGACGGATGATGGCCGTCGAATTCTGCACGAGCCATTGTTTCCAATCGAAAACATCCCGCCGCCTTCGCCGGTCGAGCCTCCCCCTCCCCCAGCAAGCCCAGAAAGCGACTGGCCGTTCTTCCCCCAGGGCCCGCCTGTGCCCATCTTGGATCAGCCGCGATCGCCCGCCGCCACCACCAATCTCACCAGCCCATCCCAGTCTGCAGCCCCACCAGCCCACCCAATCAAAAGGATCACAATTGTGGTCTCCGTCTCGATCGCCGCATTGGGTATGCTATCAGCATTGGCAGTCTTCTTGTACTGCCACCGGGTAAGGCATCCGACGGCGGAATCTGATAAGCTTGTCGGCAATGACGCCCAACGGGTCCCACCAGATGGGTCAGCTACCGCTGACGGCCTGTACCTTGGGACAATGGACCCTTACAACCAAAGTGCTGGTGCTGCTGAGCCAAACAGATCACCATACCACAGGCTGAACTCGGTCCAGAGATCAGAGCTGCACCGGCCAAGCCCGGAACTCCAGCCATTGCCGCCACTAACCGGGCCACCAAAACGGGTTTCGCCACCAGCGATGTCATCCGATGAGGATACCTTGTTCTACTCTCCCCAAGGATCGATTGCTGAGACCAGCGAAAGTTCTGGCTCATCAGTTTCACGACAGATCTTACCACCTACAGCTGCTCCTGCAGCTACCAGAGTTGTTTATACCTCTAATTCTACTCAATCTCATCGAGCTTCTCCAAAAACCCGTCTCTCAAATTGCTCTAGTGATATTAAAAAGACCATTACAACATCAGCGCCACCGCCACCGCCTCCCCCACCTCCGATGCCATCATGTAGTCAGCAATCTCAACTACAATGCGCTCAGCCCAAAACACCATCTCCTCCAAAACGGAAGGCAAAATTTGCATCACCACCTTCACCACCACCAAACTTGCAGCTTCCCCCTTGGATGAAAAATCCACCCACAAAGGCAGAAGGAAGTTCCGGCCCGCCTCCACCGCCACCGCCGCCGCCTCCACCCCCGCCAATTTTGGGGAAAACCCAAATTCCAGAAGCACGGGTCCCACCAATGCCAGTTCGACCATTGTCCAAACCCCAATATGTGATGCCTGCCCCGACGGCTGCTCCTCGGGCCAAAGCACCACCATCAGTTGTAGAGGTTAATCGCGGTGGCAGCAGTTCATCCGAGCCCCACGAAGTGGTTGACAACATGGACAATGGAAAACCCAGGTTGAAGCCATTGCATTGGGATAAAGTACGCGCGAGTTCAGATCGGGCGACGGTGTGGGATCAACTGAAATCAAGCTCTTTCCAGTAAGAACATCCCACTCCTAATTTGATAAGTCATAGATCTAAACTCACTGAGTTTCTTTCTTTCTTTTTAAATGAATCTAAACTCACTGAGTCAAAACAAGAAAGCAACAAAAGTCAAATTTTAGATTCAGTCACCATGAAAACTCTGTTTAACCGATAGCATTTATTCTGGAATTGTTTTTGAAGGGATGGTAGCATTTTTTGCATTATCCAGTCATGTCACGTAGTATTTAATTGGATTTATCCCCATTTTTCTTACATTCACATCAATGCATGAACCATACATATAATATCAAATAATATTTTTATATACCAAGTCGAGTCTTTGGGTTGATGTGACTGAGTCTTCTGAGTCGACCCCAACTTGTCTTGATGCCAAGTCGGGTTGGATCAGGCCATGGTTACTGATAACTTCCGTAGTCCCAAAGTCCCACAATCAAATATTTTGAACACCTTGCAATTCGTTTGCAGATTGAATGAAGACATGATCGAGACCCTGTTCTGCAATTCTGCAATTCCTGTTCAGAAAGAAGCAACTAGAAGACCAGTTCTCCTACCTGTCGAACAAGGAAACAGAGTATTGGATCCGAAGAAGTCACAGAACATAGCTATACTTCTAAGGGCACTGAATGTAACCCGGGAGGAGGTGTGTGAAGCACTTCTCGATGGTGAGTATTTCGATTTTCTTTCCTACTTGAGCAGTAACACGAGTTCCATGATTGCATCTTATTGTCCATGTACCATAGAAAACCATGGGACATTGCTTTTGTCAAGAATTTTCTAGCACCGCCTACTGTCTGTTGCTCTCCCATTGCCGCTAGCCTCCTGCACCTCACCAAGTGGCGATCCAGACTGTTCCTCGAGTAGGCCCAGTCATGGATGGACCATGTTGAAAAATCCAATTAATAGAAAGAGAATCACCTTATCCACATGAAGGTTTTGAAATGTGGATGGTCATTCCTGTCCACCATATGCAATAGATAATGCTTTTGGTTTTATGTTTATATAGTTGTGGCTTCTGATGATGATATATATCTAGTCGTTGAATTACTACCATGAAGTTGTGGGTGTGTGGAAGTAACATAAACTATGATCTGCAGCTCTGTTTAGAACCCAAAGATACAAAATAGCCCCAATGGGTAACATTACAAGATAAGCAAAAGGAAGTTTTTCATCAACACCATTCAGCTTAAGATTTTATTTTTATTTTTATATGATGAAAATTTGTACAGAAGCTATCCACTAGCCCACTACATTCAAGGGAATGCAGTATCATCAGGTGGCTTGAGTTTCATGATCTCCTACCAACTATCTCGAACTAGCTAGATCATCTGCAACATCATTAGCCTCTCTCAAAATGTGAGAGAAGGACATTTGAATATCTGTCACTCAGTTCCAAAGCCTCCTCCATATTGTCCACAACTCTCCACGGATAGGATTTTGAGATGATCCGCGCAATAGCATTGGGAATAGCAGTTGTTAACTGCCAAGCCTTGGAAACTGAATGTGGATTGGCATCCAGCTGCCTGAACCACCTTTTAGTTTTCACTTGGCATGCCATCTCATACCTGTGATTGCTAGATAGGAAATTAGAGAAGCATGGAGAATTGGAAATGGTATTTTCCAAACAATATTGGAAGTATCGGAGAAAGATATGACACTCATTTGAAGTATGAGTTTAGCTCATCCGCAGCGCCAATCTGCGCAGAGGTTGTGGGATCCTCCCACATGAAGATGAAACTTCAGGCAAAGTCTACCTCTGTAACCCTGAGGGCTTGGGTCGATGTAGGTAAGGCATGCCATGTGTTCTCGTATCTCAGGAGGCAGTAGATGAGAGGAGATCGATCCTCAAAATCTCGCTGACTGGTTTTTTGTGCTTGGATGAGGAGAGGGGCCTTCTAGATGTGCTTTCGAGATTGGGGTTCACTCTATAGCTATTTCATGCTTGCAGTGTGCCAATGATACGTAATTATTCTGTGATCCCGATAAAGTTAAGCTTTCTTTATTACAGGAAATCTTCAGTGTTTTGAGACCATTCCTAGCCGCCAAGTTAATTTGTCTAGAATTGCTACTGTAGGCATAACTGCCAGTTCTGAGGTCAAAGTTATGGCCAGGGCCATCAGTTGCATGCAAATATCTCTTCCTATGGTGTATGTGTATCTAGGTCTTCCCTCGGGGGAAAACCCACGTGCTCTATGTGGGATCTGGTTAGAGAAAGGTTGGAAAAAGGCTGTCTGCCTGGAAAAGGTCTTTAATCTTTTGGTGTCGGATTACCCTGATAAAGGCATCACTGGCAAACCTCCCAACAAATTATCTATCAGTGTCTGAAACCCGAACGTAGTAGCAAAGAAGATTGAGAAAACTGCTGTGTGATTTTTTGTGGGAAGGTAAGAATAGCAGCCACAAACATCACCTGATGGATTGAGAGGAGGTTCAAACCGAAGTTCATGGGTCTTGGCATTGGTTGGATAAGGGATAAAATCTAGCCTCTTTGATCAAATGGTGTTGGTGTTTCAGCTGTTAGCAGGAAGCTCTTGGAGGAAGGTTATTGTTAGCAATTATGGGGAGGATCAGAGGGGATGAACCCTGCGCGCCTTGGAATTCCAGGGCCGGTGAAGTATTTGCTGAAGGGATTATATTTAAAGTTGGGACTGGGAATGATATCAGATGTTAGGACTTAAGGACTGGGAATCGTATCAGATTTTGGAATCGTATCAGATTTTGGGAGGACTCGGGGAATTACCGTTTGCCACAACTTTCCAAGGCTCTGTCAGATCCTTGCAGCGACATTCTTATTAATGATTGCTATGAGCAGGTGGGAGATAGAGTGTTTTAGAACATCCCTCTAAGGCGGAACTGTTGGACGAGGAGATTCTCATGCTTGTTGAGTGGTTTGGAATGTCCTCTTAAGGTGGAACTGTTGTATGAGGAGATTCTTATGTTTGTTGAGTTGTTGGGCATCCTGAAGGAATCCTTTCTTTGGTTGATGAACCCGTTGAGAGGATTGGGAATCCCTCATCGATGGGTCATTTTTCAGCTAGAGATTTCTTCGTTTCTCTTGGTTACTCTATGATTTCTATTACTTGGGGAACATTGTCCCCACGAGACTCTGTTGGGTGGTAAACAAAATCCTCACCATTCGATAACTTAAAGAAAAAGAAGTGGACTATACCCAATATGTGTTATATCTGTCAGAAGGAAGAAGAGTCTATGGGCCATACTTTTCTTCATTGCAGATGTATGGATGAGATGTGCTCGCTTATTTCACATATTCCAGATTGCTTGGGTCCTGCCTGCCATAGTCAGCTGGACCATTTTGCTGCAAAGGAAGAATTCTTTGGGGCATGTTACCATGGACATTATGTGGGGCATATGGAAAGAGCACAACAATAGCATATTCGATGGGGTCTCTCGTTCTTGGGAGCAGCTGTCTGAAACAGTTAAATCATACCTGATGCCTTGGGGTCTCACAGCTAAAGATTTTATTGGGGCTTCTAATTCGGAGATATTGAGAAAATGACATGAAACTATTAACACATCTAGCAGGAAGTCTAGAATAGGAAGCTGTGGCAGCTACCACCATGCAATTGGTAGAAATCAAAACATTGACGGGTGTTCTCTCAATAACCAAGAGTGTTTGGTATTGGTTCAGTTGCCTGGAATGCACAAAGGGAGATCGAAGTGGCATCCACATGTCCTATAGACCATGGGGACCATAACAGAGCCGAGCTGTTTGTAATTCTTGTAGGAATTAAGCTGTTCAGGAAATACTCTCTAGAAATCTTATCTTGTAAGAGGACTCTCAAATCTCTATATCTTGGGGCTTCTGGTTCTCACGAGGCCCATTGGAAGAGATGATTCACAGCTAATGAGATTATACAGGAGTCAGAGCTACCTACTTGTTATCCTGAGAGATGAAAATGCTACTTCTGATTCTCCAGCCATGGGCAGAGTAACCAAACCTTCTCTTGTAACTGCTAACTGCCATGCACTGCCTTAGTACATAGAGCTTCCTTTTACACTCCTTTTGAAATATTGGACCTCCATTATTTAAATTGTGCATCTCCTTCACTTGTAGTGGTTAATATTCAATGAATGAATGAAGAACTCATTTGATCTGCTGATATCAATTAAATCCGAATTTTACTTCATACATAAACAAACCATTTTTAATCTAACTCACTCTTTATACTTCTACCCATCTAGGGGATTCCCCCCTCCAGTACAATGCAAGAATCGTGGATATGGAATTATACTAGCTACCTACTAATTTATTTTAGAAACTTCCGATATCAATAATTGGACCATGCAAAATAGAAACACATCCTTCCAACTCATCCTTCCTTCCTAGGCTCAACAGAAACATCAAATAGTAACTTCTTCATGTGCTCTTTTGTGAGAAGATTTGGAATCAGCTTAAGAGATCATTTCTAGAAAATTCTAGGCTTTATCAGGGTTGAAGGATACTATTTATGAGTGAATGGTAGGAGCTAAGAAAACAAATAAAGAGGCAGTTATTATAAGAAGATACAATATACAGGTTAATGGAAGGTTTGGATAGAAAGGAACAGTTGATAGTCAAGAACAAGTCCCAGATCAGCAGATTGTTGGGCAAACATAGAAGGTAAGATTGAATGAAGTAAACCAGATTAAAATGTTCCCACTGAAAGGTGGTGGGGGGCCAGAGAAACGTGTGTCGGATTCTTCATTCATGTACAGTTTTAGAAGTTCATCTATGATGGACATATCTGCTTCAGAACAAGCTTTGTTGCTTTGTTCAGGATTCAGAAGTTAAACTCAGATGGTGTGAGAAAGGGTAGATGAGGAAATGCAGCCTGAGCTGTTCTTGGACTCAAGCTCACTTAGAAACTGAAACTTTCAACCTTAGTTGCCAAAGGTTGAGCAACGATTTGGGTGTGAGGGCGAGGAAGCCTCTATTCTGAAAATGTCAGGAAGCGTGAATGCCCAGGAAGCAAAAGCAAGAGCGGGTGCAGATTTTATTTTATTTTTTTGTTTGAGAGAGAGAGAGAGAGAGAGAGAGAGAGCGCAGGGAAGTGGCATGTCATAATGCATGAATGCCTAGCAAATGGGGAGGGGGGGTGCTGCTTTGACTAATAGGTACTTGCAATTGCAACTACATTTCAACCTCCAAATATAAATAGACTCTAGTCTTGTCATAAACCTTTTGAAAGATAAGTTGTTTTTCTTTGGCAGCTCAACTTCATCTGGTATTAACTTCTTAGGCATCTTCTCTTCTTCTTCTCATGGACCATCCAACACACAGGAAATGAACTCCTCTAGCGTTTGGTCTTGGACCGTCTGGTGTTGAGAAAGTCTACGGGAAACTCTCAAACCTCAGGAAAAAGGATAAAGAATGGAAAAACAATGACTATGTAGTTAAAATAGTTTAGATAAAGTGCAAGAATGGGAATGCGCAGCACTAGTTCCACCAACATGTGATAAGCTAGGGGTAGAGAATCATGTGGGTTCATCCAATACAAACTACTAAGTATATTTAATACGGTTATGCATAATCATCATCTAAGTCTCATCCCAACTCCCAACTAATTGGGTTGCTGCATGAATCCTTCTCTGGCATTCCACTCTATCATGGCCATGACTTCAGTTAGACCATAGGTCATCCAAGTCTTTTCTTACTAGTTACTTCCTCCACCCATGTCCTTTTAAGCCTTCCCCTTGCCCTTTTCGAGCTTTTAAGACTCACTCTTTCTAACTGGTACAATTTTTGGTCTCCATTGCACATGACCAAACAATTTAAGTCTACTTCCCCTCATCTTGTTACCTATTGGTGCCACTACTAAATTCCCCCAATTGCATTCATTTCTAATACTATCCTTGTCTTGCCACTCATCCATATCAACATCCTCATTTCAGATACACTCATCCTATGGATACGTTGTTCCTTAATTGCCCAACATTTTGTCACATAAAGCATGGCTGGTCTTCTAGCCTCTAGCCATCCTATAAAATTTCTCTTTCAATTTGAGTGGTACACAACGTTCACATAAAACTCTAAAGGCACATCTCCATTTCTTCCACTCCACTTGAATTCTATGGGCAACATCCTTCTCAATCCACTCCCATGAATTATTGACCTAAGATATCAAAAGTGGTAAAAAAAAAAAAATCAAAATGATCTCCAAATCCAATAGGTTTTGGTAGATCTAGGCATATAATAAACTTTTATATGGATTTGAATAAGGATCGACTAAAAAGAAAAGAAAAGTTTTGTTTTACCTTTTTTTTTTGATTGTTTCAAAACCAACCCCAACCCCTTTCAATCCTTCAAATCAGAAGAAAATCGATGTTTTGATACTCCAAATAGATGTAAATGGCGCCAAAAATCCCTCTACTTTGATATACTTCAATGATTTGAGGCAAAGGAGGAGAAATGAGGGAGAGAGATCGAAAATGGGGGAAAAAAGGCCCCATTTTTTTTGCTTTTTATACCCATATCAATCAGACCGATACGGGTACAGAATATTGGTGCCAATATGGGTTGTATCGGCCGATATGGCTGGATACAGCACAACCTTTTTGGATACAGCCAATACAGCCCCATATCGCATATCATATCGAGTTGATACATATACGATACACTTGTATCAACTGATACGATACATATATTCAAAACCATGCTTCTAGCCATCCATAAAATTTCTCTTTCAGTTTGAGTGGTACATGACGTTCACATAAAACTCTAAAGGCACATCTCCATTTCTTCCACTCCGCTTGAATTGTATGGGCGATATCCTTCTCAACCCACTCCCATGAATTATTGACCCAAGATATCAAAGGTGATCATTTTGGAAAACCTTTTTTTTTTTTTTCCTGAAAGGCCATTTTTGGGAAATTTCTTGGTCAGCAATCTTTTATAATTCCTCGTTCCCACTCCTATTTTTTACTAAAATTACACTTCATATACTCAATTTTAAACTAATTTTAAATCCATTAGATTTTAAAGCACCTCCCTAATCCCTATAAATCTAGCTTTGTGTTTACACCCTCCCTCGTCTTGTTAATCAAAACTATGTCATCTATAAACAACATACACCATGGGATCTCTTCCTCTAAATGTCTCATTAACTCATCCATAACTAAGAGGAAAAGGTATGAGCTCAATATCAACCCCTTATGCAAGCTTATAGTAATTGGAACAAACTTGTCTCTCGACTAGTGGTCCTCACATTTGTTACTGCTCCCTTGACATATCATTAATCATGTAAATACATCCTCTAGAAACTCCTCTCTCCAAACACCCACCAGATAAACTCTCTAGGGACCTTACTATGAGCTTTCTTCAAGTCAATAAATACCATGTGGAGATTCTTCCTCCTTACCCTATATTTCTTCATCAATTGTCTAAGTAGGAAAATAGCTTCAGCTTGACATCATAGAGTTTGTCATTCCCCAAACGAGCCTACACGCATTAAATGGAGCCCAAGCACCTATCTAGATCGAGTTTATGGTTCCTCCTATCCTATGCTTTCAAAGTGGTTGTCATTTAACAAATTCTGAAAATAGCTTCTCCATGTTTCATTGATCCCATCGTCCTTGACTAGTACCCTCTGGTTATCACTCTTAATGCATCTAATGTGATCTTTGTCCCTACTCTTCCTCTCTCAATTTTGTAAGTTTGAAGACTTCTTTCTTACCTTTTCTTACACTAAAAGTAAAAAGATAAGGATGTAACTATCAACCGGAGTGGTAGTAGATCATGGTGTGCCGTAAAGGCCGTTACGGGACAATAAAGGCCATTATGTAAAGGTAACGGTGGCAACCGTTACGCATTATGGGGTCGTAACGGCCGTAACAGCCATTATGGAAAAAATGACCCATATTTGCTATTAATGGCATGTTACATCCCCTAAAAAAGGTCATAACAGCCCCGTAATGGTCTATTAAGGGGCAAATACAAGTTTTCATACTTTTTAATCAACATTACAGGTCAGATAAAGGTTTTTCGAGGTTTTTTGCAATAATAAAAAGAAGAAGACCATAAGGGCCGTTACGGGGCCGTTATGCCCCATATCGTAAAGGTAACGGTGGTGGCCTACCGTTACAGAACACCTTGCAGTAGATATCACTTCCCAAAATAAAATATCTTAAATGCTACAGCTATCAGTTTTTGCAAATTATTCTGTAACCAGTGCCCTGCCTGTTTTTTCCTCACCACATTGCATTAAATACAGTCTGCTGTGACAGGTAATCAAGAGGGTTTAGGTCCTGAGCTTTTGGAGACTTTGGTAAAGATGGCTCCGACCAAAGAGGAAGAATTGAAATTGAGAGACTACAGCGGTGATTTATCAAAGCTAGGCTCTGCAGAACGCTTTCTCAAGGCAGTGTTGGATATACCTTTTGCCTTTAAAAGAGTCGATGCAATGCTATACAGAGCAAATTTCGATGCGGAAGTTAAATATCTAAGGAAGACTTTCGAAACTCTAGAGGTAGTAATGGTGAAACCTTCTAGTTCCTTTGCAGTTGATTCATTTTTCATCCAAAGGAGTAAACTATGTACAGCCTATTCCTTTACAAAATTCGGGTCCTATTTCTTTCACCATATTTGCAAGTTCAACCTGTTGAGGAAATATACAATGTTCAGCAGAAATTACAAGCATTTTCATTCATCATTCAGGCGACAGCACTCGTTATGGGCGGGACCCAACTTTCACTGGTCTACATGTTTGTCTGGTTGGCCCAGTCATAAGTTGGAGTCCCTAATCAACAATCCTAGCCATCTGGTAATGGGCCAGCAAATGCACAGTTAAAAAGAAGATATAGCAGAAGGCCCATGTGCAGCATAAAAAATGTCCACCAATGGATGGTTGGGATTGATCATCTAGATCAATGAAAAGCCGGCCTGCCTGTATGGAATGCTAGCGCGAATTCAAACGCCTATAATTCAGTCTGAGAATTGTATAATGGCTAAGATGCAAGAAATAGCTTAGACATTTCCACAACACCATGACCAAGTATCCATATTCCCCAAAAATCAAACCCCCGGACTCTTAAGAACATGAAAAAATCAAAACCAATCAATGAACTGATGCTTAGTGTCTATGAAATTTTGCAGGCAGCATGTGAAGAGCTGAAAAACAGTCGACTATTCTTCAAGCTTCTTGAAGCCGTTCTCCGAACAGGCAACAGAATGAACGTGGGCACTAACCGTGGAGAAGCAAAAGCATTCAAGCTCGACACGCTCCTAAAACTGGTAGATGTTAAAGGGACAGATGGGAAGACAACACTCCTCCATTTCGTGGTACAAGAAATCATTCGATCCGAAGGTTCAGGTTCGGACCATCCACCTGAAGATTTTCTCAAGAAACTGCACCCCAAATCAAAGGAGGAAGAATTCAAGAAGCAAGGCTTGAGGGTCGTGGCTGGGCTGAGCAACGAGCTTAGCAATGTGAAAAAAGCAGCAGGGATGGACTCAGACGTCTTGAGCAGCTACGTGACGAAGCTTGAAAGGGAGCTCGAGAAAATCAAGCTGGTGTTACAATTAGAGAAGTCGTGCACGAAAGGCGTGAAGTTCTTCGAGGCAATGAAGATCTTTCTTAGAGAAGCTGAAGATGAGATTCTTCGAGTTAAGGCTGAGGAGAAGACGGCATTGGCAATGGTAAAAGAGGTTACTGAATATTTTCACGGGGACACAGCAAAGGAAGAAGCTCATCCTTTTAGGATCTTCATGGTCGTACGTGATTTCCTATTGGTGTTGGATCAGGTCTGCAAGGAAGTCGGGACAATGCAGGATAGGGTAGTGGTGGGGTCCGCTAGATCATTCCGGATATCAGCGAATGCTTCATTACCAGTTTTCAATAGATTCAATAACAGGAAAGAAGGAGCTTCGGATGATGACAGTTCTTTGTCTTCATAGAATCACATGAGAAGAAAAATAATACACCATGAATTTCTTTAAAACCCCATCAATACCCCGACGGTTTCAACACATTTTTATGTACAACCTGAGGGTATTTGTGTCTTTTGGAGGCGATGGAGGGTCCCATAAGGAAGGAAATAACACAGAATCAGGAAGGTGGGAAGGCTAAGGAATGCAGATTGGAAATTTGGAAAGCTGAAAAGGGTCATGTAGAGTTACAGTCACACATAGTCAGATAAGGTCTACTTTTGTAATTTATCAAAGAATATTTATCGTCTATATATCAATGGAATTCGATGTATTCTTATTCATTTCAAGGAAAATCAAAGCAGTCTTCAAATCTTTCATCCATGTTGTTTAAGTAAACAGAAGAAAGTGTTTATTCTGTCTAGATGAGGTCTACTTTCGTAATTTATCAACGAATATTTATTGTTTATATTTCAATGGAATTCAATGTATTTCTTATTCATTTCAAGGAGGATCAAAGCAGTCTTCAAATCTTTCATCGATGTTGTTTTAGTAAACAGAAGAAAGAGTTTATTTTGTCTAGATGAGGTCCACTTTTGTAATTTATCAACGAATATTTACCGTTTATATTTCAACGGAATTCGATGTATTTCTTATTCATTTCAAGGAGAAACAAAGCAGTCTTCAAATCTTTCATCCAAGTTGTTTAAGTAAACAGAAGAAAGAGTTTATTTTGTCTATTTCATGACTTGGGATCACAAGCATGTGTCACCCCATAGGGCCTACATGCATTGATGGTGCGATGATCAGAACCGTCCATCTTGTTGGTGCTACCATAAATGAACTATGGTCCAAATAATCATGCTTCGGTGATCCTGACTTAGATTCCTTTGCGTTGAATCGCAGTCGTTTCAATGTTACACCCTCGTTGGGCACATTTTCAATGTTAAAAATCAGATCAGGTCCAAATAATCACAATTCAACAATCATAACCTTAGATTTTCTTTGCCTTGAATTTTAGCCATTGAAAATTTTCTTACAAATGTGATCCATCAAAAACATAAAATTACTCTCTTTTCAATGTTATGCACTCATCGACACGTGACAACAGTCAGAATCATCTTTTCAGCTTAAATTTTTCATAGAACCCAGAACATGGACGGTCCAAATCATCAGACCACCTCCACATGTGGGCCCCATTGGGGTAGCCCATGGTGGCGAAACAAACACCAATATGAAGGATCTCCTTAAATCCTCTTCACATATGAACGCAGCAATGGCACATCTGCATTAGGCCATGGTGTTGCCCCAGCCCAAAAATCACGAATTAAAGATCCAGGCCAGTCATCAACCAGGCCCCACCATGAGCATGCCCTGGTGGGAGGCCTTCTGCTCATCATGTGAGCCCACACACATGCGGCGAACACCGACAATGGCCAATCCATTGTAACCGTCCATTTCATCGGAAAGAGGCGACCTGCTCTGGTTTTCTGCGGCAATCACCGCAGGGCCCACTAGATCTTTAATTCATGAGATTAAAAGCACGAAAACGAAACCGATATTTCAGAGGAATTTAAGTCAATTTCACTATTTGAAATAAGATCCACAAAGGTTCGCAGCATTCAAATGACTTTTCTTACTTCTGATGTGTCAAAATGGCATTTTCGTAATTAGTACATAAAAATCATGTATATTGAATTTTACACATACACAAGGTTATTCCTAGTATTAAAAAGAAAATCAAAAGAAGGGTGAAAATGAAATTCAATGAGATTTCTTTTTTACTATTACTGAGCAAAGACAAGAAGGTAAAATGGCCATTTGGTAATTAATTCATGATAATTTACCTATTTTGAAGTTACGAATCTACAGGGTATTACTTAAAAGAAGGGTGAAAATGAAATATATTGTTTTTACTGTTACTGAACAAAGATAAGAAGATAAAAGAGAATAAATGGTATTTTGGTAATTAGAATCATGATCATTTACCTATTTTGAAGTTTAAGCATGTGCAGGGGTATTTTTACTGTTAAAAAGAAAATAACGAAGGGTGAAAATGTAATATTGTTTTTTACTGCTACCAAAGAGGAGATTATAAGAAGATATGATGGTAAAAACGAAAGGGAAAGAAGATAGGAATCCACATTCATACCTTTGTAAAAAGAATTCAGGAAAGAGAAAAAATTCCTTTCTTCAGAAAAGGGGCAGAAGCTGCAGTAGATGGAATCGCTTTCGCGATAAAAGTGGATCGCGCACGTGGAAAGTTCACACATGTGTGAGAGATCCGGACCGTTAATCCCGTTGTGGCTTTTAATGAATTTAGTCGATGCAGACATCGGGTGGGCCGCGTATGTGGAGATGATGAGAAAGTCGGGTTGGTTGGGGAATGGTTCGACGGTGTATCTGCACGACCAAACACCGGGGTTCTAGATATGCCAACTTGGCACGTGTGCGAGATCCGGACCATTCGTCGGAGCGGGTCCGTGGTGAATGTTGTTCTGAAAAGCTGGTGTTTAAAAAGATGGATGGAGAGGAAAAGGATAATGGATGTCGTTATTCAATGTACGTGTGTGGCCCACCTGATGAGCAGAGCAACTGGATCTTGATACCATGGATGCGACTTTTATGTAAGAGGGAGCTCTGTGGGGTTACCATGATGTCCGTGCGTTATCTACTCCATCCATCAGCTTTCTCGGGCCATGTTAGAGTAGGAACTCAAAAATGACGCAGATCCAACACTCAAGTGGGCCACGCCACAGAATAAAGGGAATATTGAACGCCTGCCATTGAAACCTTCACGGGCTACTGTGATGTTAAATGCAATCTAATCCGTTCGTAAGGTTAGGGCGACTTGAAAATACAATTATCATTTTGAACCAAAAGCTTATGTGAAGGTGGTCGTTCAAACACTACTGTTTTTAGTGACGTGGCCCACTTTAGTTTTGTATCTCTCTCACTTTGGAATCATGTCCTAGTGTGTGCTGGTGAAACGGACGGCGGAGCGGATTAGGTGAGACCCTGGATCCACCGAGGTGGGTGGGACCCCTGACAGTGGGGCTCACGGTGATGTATGTACTTTAAATCCACACCGTCCAACCGTTTTGAAAGCTCATCTTAGGGCGTATGATCTCAAAAATGAAGCAGATACAAATCTTATGTGGATCATACCACGGAAAACAGTAGTGATTAAATCTCCATCATTAAAAACTTCATGGGAGCCACCGGAATGTTTATTTTCCATCCAATATGTTGATAAGGTCACAAAGATATGGATGAAGAGACTACAAAAATATCAGCTTGATCCAAAGCTTTTGTGGCCCACGAGAAGTTTTTAATGGCTGATTACCACTGTTTCTGTATTATGGTCCACCTCATATTTGAATCTGCTTCAAAATTTTTTTTTATGCCCTAAAATGAGCTTTCAATATAGATGGACAGCATAGATGTAGTGACATACATCACAGTGGGCCCCACAGTCAGGATCCCACCCACCTTCTATCGCACTACGTTGTGTGGCCGCACAGGGCTTTTTTTTTTTTTTTTTACACGCACACACACCTCACACACTCACGCTACTACGCTAGTGGTATTGGATACTCGAACCCTTGACCGGGTGTTGAAAATCCAGGCCGCACTGGGCTTTCGCTCCTGTAAGGGAGCGCGACTTAGATGCGACCCCAAACCAGGCCCTCATCGATGCATGCATTGCCATCTATCTATTTTTCCAACTTTGTTTTAAGACATGATCCGAAAATGAAGTAGATAAAAATTTGAGGTGGACCACACTAAAGAAACCGTGAGTATTAACCATTATAAACTTTGTACGGTCTAAAAAGTTGATATTTACATTTTTCCCTTCATCCAGTGGATCATAAGAAGTTTTTAATGATGGGCGTTCAACGATCATTGTTTCTTGTGATGAGGTCCACGTAAAAAATAAAATAAAAAATTCTGTTTTCATTTTTGGATTATGATCTAAAATAAGCTGGCAAAAAATATGAACGGCGTGGATATAGAATGCATACATGTAAGTGGGCCCTACGGTCAGGACCGCAGCCACATCGCTGGTTCCGCTCGCAGCCAAGTCGTGCTCCTGAGTTGAAGTCGTGTCACAAACTTTCACATACATCCCCGTTCTTCCCCCTCCTTCCAGCCGTAGCGTCGTATGCAGACATCCGAGCCGCACAAGAGACGGGTCACACCCTGGAGATTATCTGCCTTGAAAATTAGTTCAGATCACTCGTTAGGTTGGTCACAACTGTGGCACTCGCCTGGTGCATCTGAACCGTTCAAAATGTGCGTTATACCATGATGGTGAACCGGTAAAAAATGAGAAATTTACTACTGTACGACCCATTTATAGCCCATTTACCGGATGAAACCCACCCTATTTTACCTTACCAAAATAAGCCCCAGCTGTACGGACGCCTTGCCAAAGGTCGAAAATGTCCCTGCTTTTACCTTCAAGCGGATTGGCTGGTGCTCGAAGACGAGCGCTGACGCTCCTCGAACTCCGGGTTGTACGAACGGTTCAAAAGAGATCAACGTTACGTGGGCCCACAGTCATGTGTTTATTATATCCACAACGTTCATCCATATTTGGAGACCATTTCGGAGCAACACTGAAAAAAATCATATCCAAAGATCAACAGGACCACACAACAAAGAGCAGCAGAAAAATAATTTTCGCCTATGAAACTTTTGTAGGCCTACCCTAACATTTATTTTCCATCCAACCTATTAATAAGGTTATAAAGACATGGATGAAGAGGACAAACAAATTTATTAATGATCCAAAACTTCGGTGACCTCTGGGAAGGTTCTAACGGTGGACGTTCAAAGTAGAATGAAAATGTCATATGATACAGATAGACTTATAGTTACGAATTATAACCGTAGCCATAGATATCATAATCCATAGCCATAAAGGTCTGTCCAGGGTGGGCTCGCCGAACTAGCAGCCCCCCTGCCAGTTGCTAGCTTGTCCGGCAGGGCCACGCCCACCTGGCGGCCCTATGGCTACGGATTATAACCGCAGCCATAGATAAACTGCCGCAACAACAATCTTTACAATTTTTATTTTTTTTACATGGAGAACTTTATTCTACCTACAATTTTCTCTAACACATATTTATATAAATATGTATATATAAGCATATAAAACTTCTTTTCTTTCTTTTTTTCATTTCTTTCTTTATTCATTTAACAAGAATGTCTTCTAAACCAAAATTAGTTATTTGACGTACCCTATATGATTTTGGGGTAGGAGAAGTTACTTTAGCCAACCAACCTGGTTATTTTCCAAGATTCCATCAGGTCGATGGTCGAAAATTCATTTCATTCACTTCGCAGTCAATTTTAATCAGTTCGCGGCCAATTTCATTCATTTCATTTACTTCACGATCAATTCCATGCATTTCACGGTCAATCCTGGCGATTCCCTACACTTCACGGTCAATTCCATGCATTTTACAGTTAATTCCCTTCACTTCACGATCATTTCCACACATTTCACGGTCAATTCTGAAAAGGCCAAGCTATATGTCCTAGAGGGGGGGTGAATAGGACAATGCCAAATAAAAACTTATAACAGCGGAATAATAAAGAAAATGATAGCCAAATTAAATAATAATGCAGGAAAGAAAAACAACCTCAAAATTCAGATCTTGAGAGGTTGATACAAACGTTATTCTAAGGACAACCTTACACCAAAAACAGAGTTTATGGTAGGACAACCTTATTTCTAGAAAGGTCTTTGTATCAAGTCTCAAATCGAAGAGGAATACAAAAACAAATATGAACTGAATTGAAATAACTTGTAATTAAAGATGTATTGTTCTAGGGACAGCCATACACCATAAAAATGGCAGGGCAACCTTGCTGGAACAACTTTCAAATGAAATTGAAAAACAAGCTTATAAAGGAATAGCAGAAAGTAAATTCTAAGCTATTACAACATTCTCACAAAGCTTGAAATAATTACAACATTCACCACCATACATACATCCCACAAAAAGAATAAAAAAATTTAAAAGAATAAAATAAACAACCACAACACAAAGGATTTATAGTGGTTCGCCTGTGTGTTCACCAACTGTTATCCAACAGCCACACAAAAAGCTACTCCACTCCTAATATCCTCACACAGGGGATATTAGCGTTCACTAAAAATAGGTTTTCCCAGGTTCACCCAAAACCCTTACAATTGTGTCTTTGTATGTGGGCTTACACAATTAAAAACCCCCACTTCTGAGTTTTCCTGGCTTCCTCAGATAACCAAAATAACAAGATTTTTTCGGCAAATCTTGAAAGAAACCAAAATAATAGAAAGGAATTTACAATATGTAAAATACCTGAATATCTTCTTCGTTGTAGCAGCCCGGTAGAACCAAATCAAAGTAGATGATTGAATGTCCAAGTTCAATGTCCAGTACTCGATTACAATGGTTCTAGATCTAATTGATTTTAAATTAAACCAAACAGGGCTTGCCTTAATTGATTTTGATTCCAAAGAAAGGGAATAACAATTCCTCTTTTCAAATCGGATTGGATAACCGAAACAAAATCAATTAAAATAAAGCTAAGGAAAGAAGATATTAAATAAGCACACTTAGCTTAAATGGAGCACAAAATTATCTCTCGAAGTTCGACGAAGATTGGCTTGAATACTATAATTAAATCGATGATTTCTTGAGATTCGTGCTCTATTTATAGGTGAGAAGATCGGGTCTTCGGCTGGTCCAGAGTGCTCTTCGACTAGTCGAAGCCATAATAAATATTTGAAAAATTAGGCGGGATAAGCGCAGACCGTTCTACGATGGTCGTAGCCCTCCTACTGACTGGTCGTAGGTCACCTACGGCTGGTCGTAGGTTTCCTTCGGCTGGTCGTAGGTTAGTTCGTTGGACTTCGAGTCGTAGATTCTACGACTGGTCGAAGATCAGTCGACACTGTTCCTACGACTGGTCGAACAGATTCCTGGACTAGTCGAAGGCTAACAGATTTTATCCGGAATATGTAACAAACTTACGACTGGTCGAGGATTTTCTTAGACTGGTCGAAGCAAGTCTAGGACTAGTCGAAGAAGACCTAAGACTAGTCGAAGAACAGACCAATCACATGTAAAATAACATTCGGTTTATGTATCCGAAATGACCTACTTCTAAGGTCATCCTATGGTCAAACAAACCTCAATCATGAAGTATGGACATTGAAACAAGAGACCATGAAGAATGAGCCTTGAAGTCTTGATGTAGACTAAACCTTGAAGTAGCTCAATCATGAAAGTGGCTTGAGTTTCAGCTTGAGTCTTGATTTCAGCTTGACTTTCAACTTGAGTCTTGAGTTCATCTTGAGTCTCAACTTGAGTCTTGTTTTGTGAGCAGCTCTTGCATTCAAGATCTTGTCTTGTGATCAGTTCTTTCATTCAGGATCCTGAGTCTTGTACTTGAGAGCTTTGCTTGATGTGAGCTTAGCTTGTTCATGTATGTTGATCCTTGAGAGAGCTTCACTTAAGCAGGTTATATATAACATAACAGTGATTTTGGCACCACAAATTTGACAACAAACAGGGATATAAACTATAGCACTTACAAATTCGCTTCACTTCACGGTCATTTCCATGCATTTCCCGGTCAATTCCGACGATTCCGTTTTGATCACGGTCATTTCCATGCATTTCACGGTCAATTCCCTTCATTTCCACGCATTTCACAGTCAATTTGCTTCACTTCACGGTCATTTCCATGCATTTCCCGGTCAATTCCGGCGATTTCGTTTAGATTCACGGTCATTTCCATGCATTTCACGGTCAATTCCCTTCACTTTACGGTCATTTCCATGCATTTCACGGTCAATTCGCTTCACTTCACGGTCATTTCCATGCATTTCACAGTCATTTCCAGCGATTCCGTTTAGATTCACGGTCATTTCCATGCATTTCGCGGTCAATTCCGACGACTTTGTTTAGATTCACGATCATTTCCATGCACTGCACGGTCAATTCGCTTCACTTCACGGTCATTTCCATGCATTTTACGGTCATTTTTGACAATTCCGTTTGGATTCACGATCATTTCCATGCACTTCATAGTCAATTCCCTTCACTTCATGGTCATTTCCATGCATTTCACAGTCAATTTGCTTCACTTCACGGTCATTTCCATGCATTTCATGGTCATTTCTGACAATTCTGTTTGGATTCACGGTCATTTCCATGCACTTCACGGTCAATTCCCTTCACTTCACGGTCATTTCCATGCATTTCACGGTTAATTCGCTTCACTTCACGGTCATTTCCATGCATGGGAATGACCGTGAAGCGTTACCCGAACTCCTGAAGGATAGCTATGTCATAGATAAGCTCAGGTTCGGCAATCCCATTGGTTCCGGTGGCTGACACTATTTGGATGCATAAGTTTACTCAACTATAGACATTCAATTTCATAATGCAGAAAGTATCAGTTCTAATGATGTTTCTTGGTATTCACAATATGGAAGTTGTCCTCAAACCACAGGAAGTGTGAAATTGCAATTTGGATCTTGGCACGAACTCACATTGACACCACTTGCATGCAGCCCAATCGGGCCCAATATCAACCACCGGCGAGGGAGGGGGCACTCCCTCCTTCTATAAACAACACAACACCGTCTTTATCATTCGATGCATGAAAATGACCATGAAATGAAGCGAATTGTCCGTGAAATAAGTGGAATTAACTGTGGCATGAAGTGAAGGAAATTGTTCGTGAAATGAGTGAAAATGACTGTGAAGTGAAGGAAATTGTCCATGAAATGAGTGGAAATGACCGTAAAGTGAAGGGAATCGACCGTGAAGCGGCCGGAATTGACCGTGAAATGCATGGAAATGACCATGAAGTGAAGCAAATTAACCGTGAAATGCATAAAAATGACCGTGAAGTGAAGGGAATTGACCATGAACTGCATGGAAATGACCGTGAATCTAAACGGAATTGCCGAAAATGACCGTGAAATGCATGGAGATGACCGTGAAGTGAAGCGAATTGACCGTGAAATGCATGGAAATGAAAGTGAAGTGAAGGGAATTGACCGTGAAGTGCATGGAAATGACCGTGAATCTAAACGGAATCGCCAAAAATGACCGTGAAATGCGTGGAAATGACCGTGAAGTGAAGGGAATTGACCGTGAAGTGCATGGAAATAACCGTAAATCTAAACGGAATCGCCGGAATTGACCGTGAAATGCAGGGAGATGACCGTGAAGTGAAGCGAATTGACCGCGAAATGCATGGAAATGACCGTGAAGTGAAGGGAATTGACCGTGAAGTGCAAGGAAATGACCGTGAATCTAAACGGAATCGCCGAAAATGACCGTGAAATGCATGGAAATGACCGTGAAGTGAAGCAAATTGACTGTGAAATGCATGGAAATGACTGTGAAGTGAAGGGAATTGATCGTGAAGTGCATGGAAATGACCGTGAATCTAAACAAAATCACCAGAAATGACCGTGAAATACATGGAAATGACTGTGAAGTGAGAAATGATCGCGAAATGCATGGAAATGACCGTGAAGTGAAGGGAATTGACCATGAAGTGCATCGAAATGACCGTGAATCTAAACGGAATCGCCGGAATTGACCGTGAAATGCATGAAAATGACCGTGAAGTGAAGCGAATTGACCGCGAAATGCGTGTAAAGGACCGTGAAGTGAAGGGAATTGACCGTAAAGTGCATCGAAATGACCGTGAATCTAAACGGAATCGCTGAAAATGACTGTGAAATGCATGGAAACAACCGTGATGTGAAGTGAAATGACTGTGAAATGCATGGAAATGGCTGTGAAGTGAAGGGAATTGACCGTGAAGTGCATGGAAATAACCGTGAATCTAAACGGAATCATCGGAATTGACCGTGAAATGCATGGAAATGACCGTGAAGTGAAGCGAATTGACCTCGAAATGCGTGGAAATGACCGTGAAGTGAAGGGAAATGACCGTGAAGTGCATGGAAATGACCATGAATCTAAACGGAATCGCTGGAAATGACCATGAAATGCATGAAAATGACCATGAAGTAAAGCGCATTGAACGTGAAATGCGTGGAAATGGCCGTGAAGTGAAGGGAATTGACCGTGAAGTGCATGGAAATGACCGTGAATCTAAACAGAATCGCCAGAATTGATCGTGAAATGCATGGAAATGACCATGAAGTGAAGCGAATTGACCATGAAATGTATGGAAATGGCCGTGAAGTGAAGGGAATTAACCGTGAAGTGCATGGAAATGACTATGAATGTAACATCCTGGATTTTCACTGTTTTGGATTTCGACCGTGAAGTGAAGGGAAATGACCGTGAAGTGCATGGAAATGACCATGAATCTAAACGGAATAGCTGGAAATGACCATGAAATGCATGGAAATGACCATGAAGTAAAGCGCATTGAACGTGAAATGCGTGGAAATGGCCGTGAAGTGAAGGGAATTGACCGTGAAGTGCATGGAAATGACCGTGAATCTAAACAGAATCGCCAGAATTGATCGTGAAATGCATGGAAATGACCATGAAGTGAAGCGAATTGACCATGAAATGTATGGAAATGGCCGTGAAGTGAAGGGAATTGACCGTGAAGTGCATGGAAATGACTATGAATGTAACATCCTGGATTTTCACTGTTTTGGATTTTCAAAAATTCCTTAAAATTTTTTTTATTAACTTATAATATTACTTATTAACCATTAGTACTCAATGTTAGTGTATACAGGGGTAGTACCAGTAAAGAACTGCATCAGTCCGATTAATCAGTCGTAGGAAGCCAATGAATCCGCCCGATCACTTGAACATCAGGTGTAGTGTAACGTCCCGCCCAACCAGAACAGTGTCATGGGGCGTCCACGTAGGATTTGCCACAAGACCGTTTGTTTAAGCTACTCGTAGTGAGGTATCACAAATAAATTAGACTAAGATTTACCCAATTGATTAAGCCAGACGGGTCCTAATAGAACTTGGTGCGGGCTTCCAAGTCAGATGGCCGTTCACACTTAGCGACAGCCTATGCGGGCTGTACCGCGACGCGGGAAGGTCAGAAAAATCTAAAAATTTAAGGAACCATAGAGCTCACTGGGCTTGTGGACCATCGCGGACTACGGACCCAGTGGACACCCAGAAGTGGGATGTGACACTGACTAAATGCACCTCACTTA
The DNA here is from genome assembly GCF_029962835.1 of Magnolia sinica. Classification (NCBI taxonomy): domain Eukaryota; kingdom Viridiplantae; phylum Streptophyta; class Magnoliopsida; order Magnoliales; family Magnoliaceae; genus Magnolia; species Magnolia sinica. The sequence goes on from NC_080588.1 coordinate 59,533,142, forward strand.
TGCTAGGACCGAAATCTGGCGCTCGCAAATGAAGCTGAGATACAAGGCTATCCAGCTGTCGGATCTCTTCTACATTTTCAGGGGAGGTCTAATGAATTTTTCTACAACCGTCCACAAACTCCGGGACCCGATCGTGGAACGGTGACCGTTGATCGCAAATCGGGCCCGTGCGACCAAACTCTAGATCCGATCGTCCCCAAATTTTGCGTGGCCCTTCATCGGGCCATGAAGCACCTATCTTATTAGTTTCATGGCCAGAGGGCCACCAGAACTGTCCCGAATCTCCAAACAAGCTCTACACCACTCGTTGGCGGGCCACTAGTTCCAAAACTATAGAATAATGTCCGTCTCATGGGGCTTGACGTCCATCGCGGGAATCGGACCCGGGTACTGTCCAGAACCGGTCATCTTGAGCCGAAGGACGAGTGCATGAGAAATGTAAATACCCTAAAGGAATGAGTTGGAACTTAAGTGAATTGAGTCGTCCACTCTTATGCAAAGTTGAGAATTTCGGACCATCGGTTTGCGACCAAACTTTACCCGTGGAGTAAGGATATTTCCCTGCTCATATCCGTATAACCGTGGCCCCGATCGACCATCGGTGACCGTTGAACAGATTTCTAATCATATCTGTCGATCAGCGCATCCAAATGGCGGGCCGATCATGTTCATACGTAGATCATCATTAGGGCTAACTATCCTACGGTGTATATCAATATGTATACCCTATAGTGGGCTCTAGATCTTGAAAAGACCCTCCCATAGGTCTAGTATAGTAAAAACCCAACACTTGGGGCCATTTTCACCAAATCTGGCATTATAAAAGGGCCTCATTTGGGCTCTCTCTCTCCCCATACGATTTTGCCCTAAAGAAGGAAAGAGAGAAGAGAGAAAAAGGAGGAGAGAGAGGAGAAAGGAGGAGAAAGAGAGAGGAAGAAGAGAGTGAAGGAAGGTGTTGTTGATGGTGGGGCCCAAGGAAGCTCAACCTTGCAACTCTCTACCCTTTCTCTAAGGAAATCCCTCCACCACAACCACACATTCGCTCCGTTGATCGTCTAGGTAAAATCCCTCACCCATTTTTCTTGAAATCCATGTATTGAGGAGAGATTAGCATGGATTCTAACATACAAATGCTTGCTTTAGGGATTCCGGCCGTTCAACCCCAAAAATCCCCGCTCCTAGGTCGTTCCCAAGCCTCCAACGAATTCGAAGGTGCGGACTATTACTCCTAGGTGGTCTAGCACCAATTTCAATATGAGATTAATGATTTTGTTTGCTTGGTTGATGTGATTAGAAGAATATAGAGAAAAACTTAGGATTTCATGCTTATTGGAGTGGTGTGGAATTATGTCTTAATTGATTTCCTCGCATGATGTTTGTTCTTGCTTCTTACATGACTTGGTGTAAATTTGTTGATTACTTATTGATGTTTTGTTGGATTGCTCTTATGATGTTGCCCTATAGCTTACATGCCTTAATCGTTTCCTATGCAAATTTGTTTCCCATGAGTTGTGGGAAGTGAGCAACTTCCTCACTAACACACACACCGTACATGAACCATCACTCATAAATCATGATGTTCTGCTTAGTAGATAAATTTGAATTGTATATGGATGTATGAGAATGTGATGATAATTTTGCCAGTTGATAACCCTATCCGTTGACTTGTTGTGGACCACCATCCACACCCTAGGGTTGGTCAAGAAAGCAAGGAGAGTCTAGGCGGTCCCGTTGGTAGGACCGCCTTGAGGTTAAACCCGCGGATTTGGGCGAGTGCGTGAGGGCGACAGTAGTTGGACTACATGGGTTGCATGCACCCAATGTCGTACCGCCATGTACTCGCCTGGACTCGTGCGGTCTAGCCTACCGTTGACCAACCATGATTTGTTAACCCTGTTTGCTCACATCTGTATGGAACCTGTGACACCCTACAACCGAGGTAGCCCATCAATAATCCACCTAGAAATGGTCCACAGCCTCGTGAGCCGGGCATGGTGGAATGGGACACTGTGTTCGAGCTGTCGGCCTACGCTGGGGTGACGCGCCTCCCCGTAGTGACCGCGAGCGACCCCATGTTCAGCACCCCCATGTGCTTGAAGTCGGGGATGGGGGAAACCCGACGGGGTCAAGGACCGCGGGGTCTCGGCCTCACGCATTGGGGGGCCTTGGCCTCGCAACTAGTTCAGGGCATATGATATGTGGGGTGTAACAGATTCTCAAACCTGCTGGATGAACAGACTTAACTAACAACTCGACTAACACGATCGCATCACATCGCACTAGGTAGGGTAGCGACTCGGCAGTCGAGGTCGCACTGAGGGAGTGTTGGCATTGGCGATCGTTAGATGTTGTCGCACGAGGGAGCGTTGTTGTGAGGGCATGCATCATATCATGCTGCATATATGCGCATTAATAAGACTACTTAGATGTACGTGATTATATGTTTTTCATTAAGACCGTATTAAAATTGATGCATATGATAACTTAAGACTAATATCACCCACTGAGTTGATCACTCACTCCCACTCTGGGACGGTGTTTTAAAACACCAACCAGACCTCTTTCATAGATGCAGGTGACTCGAGGCTTGAGGAGCCTGGTGAGGCGAGCTTCGAGGAGGATGATGAGCTGTCCTACTTCCAGTTGATGGGCGGTTCTCCGCCAGCTTGAGAGGCGGAATTGGATCGCTGAGTAGGGCGGCTTAGTTTTATTCCTTTTTGGACTCACTATTCTTTTGCGATTTTGTTGGGTAGTATCTTATGCGACCCATGTATTCTTTTGGACATGTGTGTATATATATATATTTGTATTCGGTCTCTTTCATTTCAGTGGACTTGTGTGGATGTACTTCATGTTCCAGGAGATTTCAGGCTGCGCTTTTAGACTGGATCACATATTAATGAAAATTGGTTGTAAGTGACCCCGGGAACTCGGGAGTCGAGTATTTGCACGACCCCCAATTTTCAGGGCATTACAATGAATCTAAACGGAATTGCCGGAATTGACCGTGAAATACATGGAAATGACTGTGAAGCGAAGCGAATTGACCGCGAAATGTGTGGAAATGACCGTGAAGTGAAGGGAATTGACCATGAAGTGCATCGAAATGACCGTGAATCTAAACGGAATCACTGGAAATAACCATGAAATGCATGAAAATGACCATGAAGTGAAGCAAATTGACCGTGAAATGCGTGGAAATGGTCGTGAAGTGAAGGGAATTGACCATGAAGTGCATGAAAATTACCGTGAATCTAAACTGAATCGCAGGAATTAATCGTGAAGTGCATGAAAATGACCGTGAATCTAAACTGAATCGCTGGAATTGACTGTGAAATGCATGGAAATGACCGTGAAGTGAAGCGAATTGACCACGAAATGCATGGAAATGACCGTGAAGTGAAGGGAATTGACTGCGAAGTGCATCGAAATGACCGTGAATCTAAATGGAATCACTGGAAATGACCGTGAAATGCATGGAAATGACCGTGAAGTGAAGCGAATTGACTGTGAAGTGTATCAAAATGACCGTGAATCTAAACGAAATCGCTGGAAATGACCGTGAAATGCATGGAAATGACCATGATGTGAAGCGAATTGACCATGAAATGCATGGAAATGGCCGTGAAGTGAAGGGAATTGACCGTGAAGTGCATGGAAATGACTATGAATCTAAACGGAATGTGTGGAAATGATCATGAAATGCATGGAAATGACCATGATGTCAAGCGAATTGACCGTGAAATGCATGGAAATGACCATGAAGTGAAGGGATTTGACCGTGAAGTCAATCACTTCCATGCATTTCACGGTCATTTTCATGCATTTCACGGTCATTTCCGGCCATTCCATTTAGATTTACGGTCATTTCCATGCACTTCACGGTCAATTCCCTTTACTTCACGGCCATTTTCATGCATTTCACGGTCATTTCGCTTCACATCACGGTTGTTTCATTCATTTCACGATCATTTCTAGCGATTCTGTTTAGATTCACGGTCATTTCGATGCACTTCACGGTCAATTCCTTTCACTTCACGGTCATTTTCATGCATTTCGCGATCAATTCGCTTCACTTCACGGTCATTTCTATGCATTTCACGGTCAATTCCGATGATTCTGTTTAGATTCACAGTTATTTCCATGCACTTCACGGTCAATTCCCTTCACTTCACAGCCATTTCCACGCATTTCACGGTCAATTCGCTCCACTTCACTGTCATTTCCATGCATTTCACGGTCATTTCCAGCGATTCCGTTTAAATTCACGGTCAATTCCCTTCACTTCACGAGCATTTTCACGCATTTCACGTTCAATTCACTTCACTTCACGGTCATTTCCGATGATTCTCACTTCATTTCACGTTCAATTCCTTCACTTCACGGTCATTTCCATGCATTTCACGGTCATTCGCGCGATTCCATTTTGATTCACGGTCATTTTTCTGCATTTCACGGTCAATTCGCTTCACTTCACGGTCATTTCCATGCATTTCACGGTCAATTCCGGTGATTCCGTTTAGATTCACGGTCATTTCCATGCATTTCACGTTCAATTCGCTTCAATTCACGGTCATTTCCATGCATTTCACGGTCATTTCCGGCGATTCCGTTTAGATTCACGGTCATTTCCATACACTTCACGGCGACTGTGAAGTGCATGGAAATGACCGTGAAATGCATGGAAATGACTGTGAAGTGAACCGAATTGACTGTGAAATGAAGGGAATTGACCGTGGAATGCATGGAATTGACCGTGAAGTGAAGGGAATTGACCGTGAAATGCATGGAATTGACCGTAAAGTAATGGGGAATCGCCGGGATTGACCATGAAATGCATGGAATTGACCGTGAAGTGGAGGAAATTCGCCGAAATTCACCGTGAAATGTACGGAATTGATTGCGAAGTTAATGAAATTTACCGCGAACTGATTGAAATTGATCATGAAGTAAATGAAATTGACCGCGAAGTGAATAAAATGGATTTTTGATTATTGACCCGATGGAATCTTAAAAACTAACTTCTTTGGTTGGCTAAATTAGTTTCTCCTACCACAAAATCATACGTGGTATGTTAAGTAACTCATTCTACTTTAGGAGATATGCTTGTTAAATAAATAGGCAAAGAAATGAATTGAAAGATAGAAAAATATTTTTATATACTTATATATACTTATTTACATAATTATGTATTAGAGAAAAATGTAAGAAAAAAAAAAAAAAAACTGCCAGTCTGGCGCTGGTTTGTTTTTTGGCTGTGGAATTTTCATTGCTTTTGTGGGTCTCATCATGAGGTCTGCGTTATATCCAAACCGTCCACCTATTTGGCGAGCTCATATTAAGGTTTGAGACAAAAAATAAGACAGATCTAACTATCAACCGGACCACATTGTAAAAGGCTGTGGGGAATTGAACGTCTACCATTGAAACCCTTTCAGGGGTTACAGAAGTTTTGGATCATTATTAAATTTGTTTTCCTCTTCATCCAGGTCTTTGTGACCTTATGAATCGATTGGATGGAAAATAAATGTTATGGTGGGCCCTACAAAATTTTTAACGGTGAAAATCAATTTTCCAGCTACTCTTTGTGGTGTAGTCCAGTTGATCTTTGGATATGGTTTTTTTTTAGATAATGATCTCGAAATATGGATGAACGTTGTGGATATAATAAATACATAACTGTGGGGCCCCCGTAACGTTGATCTCTTTTGAACCGCTCGTACAACTCGGAGTTCGAGGAGCGTCAGCGCTCGTCTTCGAGCACCAGCCGATCCGCTTGAAGGTAAAAGCAGGGCCATTTTCGACCTTTGGCAAGTCGTCCGTACATCTGGGGCTATTCTGATCAGGTGAAATGGGGTGGGCTTCTTCTGGTAAATGGGCCATAAATGGGTCGTACAGTAGTAAAATTCTCTACAAAAATCAGGACGATGTATTCATAAGGTGATCCGCGCTCTACACGAAAAGAATAGACGGTTTGAAAGAAATGGCAACGAAAACCAGCATGTATAGAATATGTGTGGCCTGCCTGAATGGACCATCCTCTTCTAAGTACATCTTCGTAGGGATATAGAAATAAATCTGATCCAACCATAATCTGGGCCACAACATAGAAAAATAATAATAACCGCCACCAAGACTCAGAATTAGTGTGGGCCCACCTAACTGTTTGATCGGCCTAGATTTTTTGGAATTTCCCCATCATGGCGAGACTAGCTTTATGAACGGGTTGGATTTAATACAGACATCACGGTGAGATCCGTACCTAACTAGTTTGACGATATTCTCATCTACAACTAGTTGTACGTGAGACGTTCTCCTTCCAAGATAGCCATGCACAGCACGTGCCTGCTTCCCCTCCCCGCACGTACAAGAGCATCTTGACCATTTCTCTGTAGGAGTTAGTGCATCCACGGTCACGAGGTTGCCGCCACCTACCTAACCCTCGTACACACGTACCATTTCTCATCAGAGACCAATTCAACCCCACTCGTGTGTGCACACGTGTGTAAATGGCATTAGATGGTCCTCTACCTGACGATATGTATACTGTCCTCAGGCTTTGATTTTATGCAACTCGGGCCAAGGTACCATTTCAAAACCGTCGCTCTGATGGACCCCATCGTGGATGGCTTGTACTCCAAAAATCATCCCAACAGAACAATCCTAACCCTTAGATCAATGGCCTGCGAATAGACAGTCCACATTCAAGAATAAAAATGTACGAAGATCGGACGGATAGGATCTTCCAAAATGGGGTATTTCGATACACAGTCTACCTACGGCCGGGGTTCATCAGATCAACAATCTCGATCATAGTACCATGGGCCCCACTGGTACAAAACAAAAGGCCACGTGGGACACTATACACATCCTCCGCCCAAGGATCATAAAAATCCTCTATAAATACATGTGTATAGAATCCCATACTCCCTCACCCTTATAAAATCTCTGCCAAAGATGAAAGTGAAGGCCACCACATTCATCATCCTCACCGTCCTTCTACCTTATTCCATCCATGCGCGCAAAGATCCATCACCCAAGCAGGTAAATACCTTGACAAAGTGTATTATGGGCCACTTGTTCTAAGTTGTTTTCTATTGGATCTTCATTTTTTAAGTATATTTGTAGGGTGATCGGGCATTTATAGATGAAGTGGGTCAGATTCCATCCAACGGTTTAGATAAGGAGAAGGTGATGAGTGGATCATTGGCAGCTAAATGTCATTCCAAGTGCCAGCTTTGCAGGCCATGCAAGCCTGTTGGGGTGTGGCTACAACCCACAGAGAATGAATACTATCCGGAGGTTTGGAGATGTATGTGCCAAGATAAGCTCTTCTCACCATGAAATGGTGCAATCCATTGTATGTGAAAGAAAAATGCATTCAAATGTAAGTTTCATCTTGATGAAAGAAAAATGGTTTTTTTTTTTTTTTTTTGGAGTTTTGTTCCCATGCATTAGGTTGGTGGGACCCACCCGTACTGTATATGTGAAATCAGCACCGTTTGCCCACTTGGGTTTTGAATGGGCTGCTGTTTTGGTTTTTGTTATCATCGTAATTTGCACCTGATGAATGGTTTGGACACCATATTTCATCTGGGAGTTTCTGTGTAAGAGTCACCCTCCCCAATGTCTTACATTGTTTCCTTTGTGTGGCCCACCTGAGATATGGATCAGGGTAGATTTTGGAATCTAGGCAGGGTGCACCAGATGTACGGTTTGGATTCCACATATACATTAACCTGTGTTGAGTCCAGGTGAACAAGATCTATTATTCTCTTAACCCCGCTACAAAATTTCATAACTACATTAAGCTAGGTGCTTGAAAAATTACTAAAAACATCTAAGGGCCGGCTTTATTCTTAGTATCTTTTGTAGGATATCGAGCCATGTAAAAGGTGGGCCCACCATGAATATCATTGTCATCAAAATCAGGACTATCCACTCTCATTAGATGGGTCACAAATGTACTTTACAGTCAGATCATCGGTCATTCTTTGATTTAAACTGTGTGGCCCACCTGATGAGTAGATGTGACTGATTTTTGTGCCAAGTGATCTTCGTTGTGGGGCCCACCATTTACATGGATCAGATGTCCTGCTTACGTGCATGGTTGGCAGCCGGCCCACATGTAGAGGTGCATGTGCGGGGGTAACATCCCTCTCTTCACCGCTATATTCAATAATATGACCTGAGCTGTACACGAGTCTTCCGGAGTCGAGCTTGGCCCAACTCAGCCAGCAAGCAACCTTAGCTTGAACTCGCTCGGTCCTCGCGCATGGCTGGGCAGCTGGGCTCGACTCGATCAGCAACTTGGTCCAGTTCAAGTCAAGTTCGAGCTCAAGCGTCCAAGCTAAGCTCGAGTTTGTTACTTGATTCGAGCTCGCTTTCTAGCGAAGTTTGAGTTTGATATATTGAATTTGAGTCGACTTTGAATCCGTTTTCAAATTCAAGTTTAAAATTAAACATAATATTAAAATATAAAAATATATAAAATACAATTATAAATCATTATAATTACATCTATTATAATTACATTGTTCACAAATTATAACTAATAATCTTTATAAAATAAATGTCTTCCTGTTCCTGACATATAATTATAAATCCATGCATCGTCATTCAATCCATCCGAACTACTATCTAATTTTCTATATACATATTGGTTCATTTCTTTTGAATCAGAAGGTGAAGAGAGATCTCTTTCATGCTCTTTTATAATTTGAATTAGATTTTTAAAACTTTCTTTATATGAAAATACGTACGTAATACCCAATGCCTTGTGAAATTCATATTTGATCATGCTTTAGCATCATGTTGTCTTGAAGGACATTTTTGATGTCTAGAAGCATCTTCCATACTACGTTTTAAGGAGAATTGGGGTTGAAATTCTTTTAAAGCTTTTAATTTAGCTTCCTCCTTTATCTCTTTCGTATAAGTTTTCCACATACCAGAAGTTTGGATGGAGTAGAAGGTTTTTTATTTGAATTTAGAAGTGCCTTAAAAAGAATTTAGATATCTTTTGGGGCATTAGGGCACGATTTTGCATCACCTCCTCGATATGCCAAGTGTAATTGAAGCCGATTAGTTTTGTTAACAAATTTTGCCCCACACAATTTTTGTTCTTCTAGACCTTAGTGATTCGACCAGAGAATGTAGTCCCAAATGTTGGTTGATGGGTTGGATGAGGACATATCTACACTGAATTTATTTATTTTATTTTTTTAAAGTTTACTGGGGATTTATAAAAATAAATAAAAACTAGAAACAAAAAACTTAATGTAAGAGCAAAACAAAAAATATTGTCTTGTCAAAACAAGAAAATTAGCAATAATGAGTAACATTACATTGTATTTAAGTTTCAACAAAAAATATAACCACATTCATGTAGTTGTTGCTATAGGTATAGTATTGTCTTGACTCTCGATCTATTCCTCTTCCCCATCATGAATATTATCTTCTCTCCATCTTGGACGCAACCAATTTTGTGTACAAATTAATGCTTCGACTGTTTTTTTGTGAAAGTGAGCTTTGATGCTTGCTCACAACCCTACTCACCATACTAAAAGCGGATTACGATGCCATTGTTGAAATTGGTGTTAATAATATGTCACGCCCCAAACTCAGAAATCGGACTCATAGGAATCCTGATCGTCGAATCCAGTGTCGACAGCCTCCGTAGTACCCCATTCTCGGCTCCCAGCACCCATACGCTAAATTCTGATCCTGGAATTCTACAAGGAGGATTTTTCAACGTACATTTGTCTCATAAGAAGCATAACCACAAGTTCACCCATATCACAAAGGCAATATCATCGTCACATATCCACTAATATGAACATTTGAATACAATGTTGAAAGGGAAATACATATATCAATAATCAAGCTCCAGAAGTCCGTTGTATGCTTCAAGCTCAACGCTGCTGTGACCTAACGCTACTTGCACGCATCTATCGTGCATAAGCTTACAAAAAGCTTAGAGGATGGTGCAAGTGTGTGCGTAAGATAAGTGTCAAGTATGCAATACAATGTTATAAATCATACAACATCGAAAATACTGGCAAGATCATGAATCATACGATATCAGAGTAAGCGGAAATACTGATAGGTTCATAAATCATACAATATCAGAATATGCAATGCAGATCGACTTTGCAAATGTAGAATCATAAAGAGTTAAATATCAGATGTCGAGTATACAAATGCAATATACAAATCCTGATGAGTCCACGAATACCGTCAGCCGTATTTAGGCCACATAAATGTGAAAACATAGCAACCCAAAATGTCATATGCCACGGATGTAATGCAATATGCGGTGCGAATGGAATGACCAAGCTGGAGTGTGAAGTCAGGATGATAGTACGTAGTATCATAGGCTATGGGGTCCATCACAAGGGACTTCTATCCAAACCAGTCCCATATCTAAATTTAGATAGTCAGGCTCAATATGGTAGACTCCTGATCTCAGGTTAGTCGCGCACCTAACTGAAATCCTGACCATTTCAAGGGTATACAAATCAAATTAGTTGCGCACCACTAGCTCGAGTGGATAGTGAATGAATGAATGAACGAGTAAGATGCTGAGTATACAACTCCCGCTCAATAAGTCCATATATTAACACCGTACATCTCTGGGATCATTACAAGGGCCTAGTACACTCCAATCTGACTGCCCCCTTACTGGCCGCGCAACCCAGCGAGTGAAAAAGACCTCACTACCTGCCTGCCAACGGTATACCAATGCCTACCTGGCTCGTCAATAGCGGACCCATTTGTGAGATGGTCAAACTCAGCCTAGCTTACAGCCCCCTCACTCAGGCGGATAAGGCCACACCCCCTTCCAACCGACCACGACACAGTGGGAGTCGCGGCCTACTGGTATTTGGCACTTGAGCGCTCATGTATATCCACTCGGTTTAGACGTTGGAGCATCCCCTGGCCACAAAATTTTAGGGACTTTCACCTATGGACATCCAAACTGCCCATATGCTCAAACCAAATATTTCTGGTATCCCATCTGACCATCCACGATATGTCTATTGAGGCTGCAACATTGATGTCGCTAGGGAGCCAAATGATCATGTCACAATATGCGAGACGCATGAGCCATACCATCCAGTCATGCATCAAACCTACGCGTACTGCGCGCTCATGTGGGGCAACTCCGCCAATCAGGGAGTCACATAAACAACCTGCCCTATGACATATGCAATGGCCAACCACATCTCATAATAAACATGCAGATGATGCATATGGGCATGTGTAATGTTGCTATACTGTCACATACTTATAATCAATATCGACAACCGGCACCGATAATCGACATCGATAATCGGTCTATACAATCAGCCTCGACAATCGGAATCGGCCTCGACAATCGTCCTCGACAATCGGAATCGGCCTCACAAAGAGCCTAAGGGAAGGTCACAATGTGGACATTTAACCATCATCACCCATCAATGTGGACATTTAACCATCATTGCTCCCAAGGGGTGACCTTCATAGGGCTATATATATATATATAGTGGGCCCATGGCCTCACACTAAGGCCTAATATACATAGTAATGGGCCTCAAATATACATCACAGGTGGGCCTTGCTAAATGGGTTACAAATACATCGCAATAGGCTGCATCACATGAACCTCATATATATCATAATGGGTCACATCATATGTGCCGCACTAATGGGCCTCCTATACAACAAGTGGGCCGCACCAATGGGCCTCACCAATGGGCCTCATATCTTGGGCCGCATATACATCAAGTGGGTCACATTACATGGGCCACACATACATCACATCGGGCCTTGCATATGGGCCGAAAATATATCACAATGGGCCACGTCATATGGGCTGGAAATACATCACAATGAGCAGCAAATACACAATAGGTGGGCCCTACACATGGGCCTCAAATACATCACAATGGGCCCCATCTCATGGGCCTATTATATATCACAATGGGCCGCATGACTTGGGCCTAATATACTTCACTATGGGCCGCATGACATGGGTCTAATATACATCACAGTGGGCCGCATGACATGGGCCTAATACACATCACAATGGGCCTCACTAAATGGGCCTCAAATACATCCTATCAGGCCACATCATGTGGGTCTCAAATACATCAAATCGGGCCGCATCATGTGAGCCTCAAATACATCAAATACATCAATGTGGGGCCCACCGTCCACGCAATGGATGGCGTGGATGAAACACTTACATCATGGCCGGTCCCATGATTTGGACGGCATGGATGAAATCATAAATATCTGGTGGGCTCACAGCGGGCCTCATCGCCCCATAGCTGGGCTTTCTCACAACATATAGTGGGCCCAAAAGATTGTAATTAGGGACACCAGCCCCACTGATTCCTACGGTGTGGATCAACTGAGATTTGGATCCGTCTCATTTCCAGGCCCATGGCCTACAATGATATGGAAAATTGGATGGACGGTCTAGATATACTTTACATGCATCATAGTGGGACGTCCATATCTCAGTTGGACGGTGAAGGTTCCATATGTGCAGAGTGGGTCCCACCGTCCAGCAATTGGACGGATGGTTGGGATATCACGCATACCTCATGACAGGCCCACAACCCTGCTGACGTCAATATGATCAGCAATATAGTTGATGAGGGTACTCCAGCCAATCCGTTTCCAGCAAGGTGGGGCCCACCATAACGTTTATTTCCCATCCTATCTGTTGATAAGGTCACACGGACCTAAATAAAGAAAAATAAATAAATTTCATATTTATCTAAAACTTCTGGGACCTAAAGAAGCTTCAATGGTATATGTTCAATCCACCACTGTTGCCTATAGTGTGGACCACCTGGCTCTGTGTACGGCTGATTTTTGGGGTGCCCCACTATTTAAATGGGCCCCATCAAATGCATGGTATTGATGTTCAACATACATCACAGTGGGGCCTGTGGCTGGGACCCACGGTCCCTGCCTTTACGTCAAGCAGCAGGACGCTGCTGCAGTGTCCTCTGGACGGTACCAACAGCAGCGTCTGCTGTGTATTTTTATTTATTTATTTATTTACTTTTTTTGCAGTTTTTCATAGGTGGGGCCCACATCAGGAGGATCCAGTCCATCCGTTGGATTCCCGAGCTCGAGACAGGCCTAACAGCCCAATATACAATATGTTTTGAAGCACAGAAATATCACAGCGGGCCCTAACAGTTTATCATTATTAAAATAATGTTTTTGATGGTATGGCCTACCAGAGATTTGGATTGGTTCCATTTTTCGACTCAACGCCTAGAATGAGCTGGGAAATTGGATGGACGGTGTGGATCAGATACATACATCAAGGTGGGATCCACATGAGTGGCCCTCCAAATTTTTTGGATCAAGCTGATATTTCCCTTTCTCCCTTCAGTAGTGCCTGCTGCTGGGTGGTGAATATACAACACATATATTAAGTGGGCTCCACCGTCCCTTACTGGATAGTGGACAATATGAAACATATATATTAGGTGGGGTCCACATCAGTGTGGCCCACCCATTTTTCGATCTAGGCTGATATTAGTGTTTTCCCTCTATCCATGCTTGTCCCAAAATAGACAGCAAGGTGGGCTCCACCAGCTAGACAGATAGCTTAGATAAAATGCATCACGGTGGGCCTGTTGGCCCTGGACGGTCTGGATGTACTGTGCACATTAAGTGGGCCACACATTATAAAAAAAATAAAGAGAGAGAGGAGGAGAAAGAGAGAAAACAGTTGTGGGAGGGCCCCGCCATTATGGGCCCCTCATGCATTACATCACATGTATGCCATCAAGGTGGGCCATTGGCCATACCTAGGGACTAAGATGAGATCTTCATTATTGATTGGTGGGTCCCACTTACCCTATGTAAGAAAGTGAAAGGATCTACCTAAAGAACACCCACCTTTGATCATGGACTTCTCCTTCCATCAACGCATTCTAGAGCTCCAATGGATGAGATTCAACAGTCGAGATTGATTTTGGATGGTGGGATTGGGTGGTAGGAAGGTGGGCCACACAAGCTCTCTCCCATGAAGCTTGGACGTTGGGTTGCTCTCATGGAGCTTGGGAGAAAAATGAGAGAAGCCCAATGTTCTCTCCATGTTCCTAGTTCTACCTGTCGGCACCTTGTTGGAGCATATGAAGCAACTTTTGTTGTTGTTTACTCTTTTGCCTGAAGCTTCTTGGAAGGATGAGAAAAAAAGACTTGACTAAGAGCAGCGACTCCCTGCTTCCATTCATAAATAACAGGGTGTTGTTTGCGAATAACATATGAGAAATAGTGGGGTAGCCCCTCTGGACTTAGAAAGGCTTACACCACCCTCTGTCCACTAACCATTTGAAATTTCTAGAGAAGATATCCGTTGCTAGGATGAAAAGCCAGAGCGAGAGGGGATCCCCTTGACACAGCCCCCTGGATGATTTGAAAAAACCTGCCGCCTCCCCATTAATGAGAACCGAGAACTAGCTATTACCCCAACACGCTTCCATTATCGAGATCCACCTTTCGCTGAAACCAAAATGAGCCAATTGCAAAACCTGCTTTAGCACGTTCCAGTCCACCTTGTCATAGGCTTTCTCTAGGTCCAGCTTTAGGATAATGTTTCTTCCTCTGATTTTCCTGTTAATGTTTCTCATCCCCTCCAGTGTCATAGTGATATTTTCAGTGATAGATCTACCTTGCACAAATGCCCCTTGCTCCATGGAGATCAGCTTGGGGAGCACTTTACAGCCTGTTCGCCAAAATTTTAGCGAAGATCTTGTACACAACGTTGCACAGGCTGATTGGATGGTAATCAACAAAAGATGAGGTAGCCGGGCTTTTTGGAATAATACAAATGAGCGAAGCAACGAAGGCTCTAGGCAGTGGTCCCCCAGTAAATAATGAGCATGCAGCCTTATGGATGTCCTCCCCTACTATGTTCCAACATTCAATAGAGAAAGAAGACGAGAATCCATATTCAATAAAGAAAGAAGACGAGAATCCATCAGGGCCCAGGGCCCCTTCCTTCAGGATGGCGAAAGCCGCCTCTTGGGTTTCCTTGATGGATGGCAGTGCTAAGAGATCTTCATTGTCTTGGGCCGTAAGGATGCTAGGAATAGCTTGTAAGAAATCACTATGCAGCCGGGTAGAGTCCGCCCGAAAAAGTTGTTCAAAGAAGTGGACCGCAACTGCTTTGATTTGATCCCTGTTAGAGATCGTCTTCCCGCTTTCGTCCTTGATTGATGTGATCATGGCCCTCCTTGCTCTCTCACTAGCTAACGCATGGAAATGCTTGGTGTTTCTATCTCCTTCATTCAGCCAAGAATTTTTAGCCTTTTGCTTCCAAAAGACCTCTTCCATGAGTTCTAACTGGGCCAACTTTCTCCTGGCTATCAAACCTCTTGGTAAATCTCTTCTGACCCAGTGTCCTGCATCCTTTTTTCCACCTGGACTAGCTCTTCCTCAGCTTCTTGAACGTGCAGGAAAACATTACCAAACACCTCTTTGTTCCAGACTTTTAAAAAATTGCTTGGCCTTCTTCAATTTGAGTTGAATGTTAATCATGGGCTGGTGGGAGCATGTTCCTTCCTAGGCTTTCTTGATCAGCATGTGAAACGAGTCATGGAGCGTCCACATGCACAGAAAATGGAAGGGCCTGATGGCTGGCTGATTCTGCTCGGGGATGGACAGGAGAAGAGGCGCGTGATCGGAATTCACGCGGGCCAAATGCTTGACGCGGAAGGTCGGGAAGGTAGCCACCCACCTGTCATTGATGAGGACTCTATCCAACCTGGCCCATATTCGATCATTCCCAGTCCGATTGTTGCTCCATGTAAATTTATTACCCTCGAATCCCGCATCCAACAGGCCTGCATTTTGGACTGCAGCAACAAATTCATTCATACTAACTCTACCTGCCGTGCTGGCCCCTCTCCTTTTACTGGAGTCAGTAATTGCATTGAAATCACCTCCCACAACCCATGGAACCGACATGCCTCTACTGCTATTCTCCAGCTCCATCCATAACTGTCTACGAAGAATGTATGAGCACCTAGCATAGACAATGAAGAGCAATACTGGGACTCTGCAATTCTGCAATGAGATGTTTAAGGAAAGCAATTGGCTTGAACTAAAAGCCACAGACAAATGAATATTGTTATGATAGAAAACCCAGACTTTACCCCCCCCCCAAACATCGCCATTGGAGCAAGAGGAATGAAACCCCGGCTTCATCCCAATGGTTACCCTCCTTTCCTCTCTAGCCATCAGCTCTAGGATTGCAACAAACAGAGGATTCGATTTCCTGATAAGTTTCTTCAAGGTCCTGATTGTATGCATATTACCTACTCCACGAGCATTCCAAATAAGGGCGCTATCCATCCGTAACGCACTCAGAATTTATGGCCCTTCTCTTCAGACGACGAAGCCTGCAAAACCATTCTCCTTCCTCAATCAGCCTAGCCACTTTCCTGTTTGATGCATTTCTTCCCTTCCCTCTCATCATGCGACCACCTTTGATCCCCTGACTTGGAGTATTCTCCCCTCCAGGCAAGATTTCTCCCTCCTGGGAGAGAGGATGTTGCTCTATGTTAGCTTCCTCTAACTCATGAGGAATAGGTTGAGGCCCTTCCAACACCTCTACCTAGCTTGCCCTAATTCGCCTGTCTTCTGAATCTCGAAAACTTCTTAAATGGACTAGACCACAAGAAAACTTCTAATGGCGCTGATACACCGTCTGTGGAGTCCACCATCACATATGTGTGGAATCCACTCTATCTATTAACTTTGAAATTTTATGCAAGACCATAGTTGGAAGCATGATCAACATCTGCTTGTCATTTTGACCACATCATAAGAAAATAATTTGTATCAAATGGACACGGTTATAAGTTATCAAGTATTGTGGGCCACACAAAGATCATGTTAGCAATAATTAGCATCTTATCATATGAACAGTAGGTTGCAAAAAAAATAAATGAATTGGATATAGGTTCCAATAGGCCCAATAACCAATCATGTCGATGTCACTTCCTCGGGATTAGATAGTATATAACTTTTTCTCCACTCAAAATCCATATAGTTGTCAATCCAAGGATGTGGATAATTTGTTCCAAAAATATTTTCAAAACTTGTCAATGACTAGTTTAAGAATATTTGAAACATCCCTTCCTTTTTGAG
This sequence comes from Magnolia sinica, assembly GCF_029962835.1. Taxonomy (NCBI): domain Eukaryota; kingdom Viridiplantae; phylum Streptophyta; class Magnoliopsida; order Magnoliales; family Magnoliaceae; genus Magnolia; species Magnolia sinica. The sequence continues at coordinate 59,550,308 of NC_080588.1, forward strand.
ATTTTGACTATATTGCATGCTAGTACGGTCAAAATCCCTAAGGATCATTCATTACGAGAGATACCAGGAGGCCATTGCTTCAGTTGGTCAACATTTACTTACATTAAGGATCATTCATTACAAAAGCCTTAACCCAAGGCCAATATTTTCACTCCCCTAATTTTTTCCACTTCCCTATTTTTTTTTTCTACTAGTGTTTCTCTTATGGGGGAGGGGGGACAACAAAGAGGTAAAATGGCAGTCCATTTGACAACTACAAAGGAAACTAAAAACAAGTATGAGCTGGGTATGGATACTCTTAAGGGCAATGTACAAGTATCACTCTCCCCACACGTGAAAATCCAGGCCATTCATCACGTGAACCCCACCATACTTGTTAGATGGCACAAAATCCAGGCCTATCTAATGTTGAAAATTGTAGTTTTTGGAAAAGAAAAATTAAAAAAGAAAATCTAAAATTTCAGAATTTTTGTTTTGTCGCCAAAATGCCTTTTAGAAAATTTCAAATAAAAATGTGGTGTGTGCTTTTGTCCTGCATCGGAAATGAAAAGAGAAAAATTGTAGTTTATATGTGGAGGTGTGTATAGTATTCTCACTTAGAGATTTGGAAATTAAGATTCTGGTGTTGCGTGTTCCAGTGTATAGCACACATACGCATGCACTCGGGCACGAGCAATGTGACTATAGTAGCCTCATCCACATCTCTCCTCATCCATCAAATCCTCCAATAACAACTCCATCATAGAATACTGTAAACACGTCTTTTGTTTAAGTCTGCCAGGAGATCTGTTGCGTTAAATTGTTCCTAAGTGGACCCTTCGTGATTGTTGCACACAGGATCCAGAGAGGCTTGTCTTATCTTGGAAGCAATTTGCCTGTAACCCATCAACAGTTGATAAGGGGGTGAATCACTCTTTAAGGACAATGTGTATTTTATGTGATTAAGCCTATTGAAACGAAAATAATTAACCTTATTTTATTTTTTAGTATTTCCAACACATTTTTCCAACATCCAATCATCAAATGGGGACCACGCGGATGTAGAATGTGAACCATTGCTCTGCATTTTTTTATCCATCCATACAAGATTATCAGACCAGCTTAGTTTCCATCCTACGTCATAGATGCAGTGGGGTTCACCTGATTGATCTTATAATGATCCAAAGTGGATCCAGACCACCTGGGTGGGTCAGATTTTAGGCCTGTCTATAATGATCCAATCACTTCACCCATAAGGGATGAATATGAATGAGAGATATGAGTTTTTTCCAAACATTTTCTTTGAATTCAAAAGCCGCATGGTGGATGGACCATGCCCTGAAAGTCTTAAAGATAAAACGATCCTGGCTGTTCAGCCTGGGTTAAGATGGGAGCACCATCATTTTAAAAACTATTGGCTTGGGGAGTGAATTAAGTGTCACCTGGGTAACTGGATAACACCAACGTGGCGCAATTCCATTCGCTGCATACAACTGTTAGAGAAGTACCATGTATGTTCCGGCCGGATTCGCTGTGTATATACTTACCCGTGAAAGTTGGTAACATATTAGTGGGTGTTACACTCACCGTAGGACCCACTTTGATGATTTGTTGTATATCCACGCCGTTCATCCGTTTCTCCCGCCCATTTTAGTAGGGTACAGAATTTATGCAGATCAAGGAAAAAGTGGCGATTGAGTACTTCACTGTTAAAATTTTCAAAAGGCCCGTTATAAAGTTTTCGTAATGTTTATTTTCAATCCAACCTCTTGATAATGTCAAGAAGATCTGGATGAAGGTAAAATAAAAAGATAAGCATGACGAAAAGTCTTGTAGCCCATAAAAAGTATTTAATTGTCATTCATCACTGCTATTGATATGGAACACCTAATATTTGGATTTTCTTAAGGTTTGGGATCCAGGCCTAAAATGAGATGGAAAAATAGATGGATGGTTTTGATATATAAAATATACATCAAAGCGGCCTCTACTGGATTAGGGTAACACCCACTAAGCTGTTACTCGGGCAACAGCTAATCCACTCCCCTCCATTGACAGCTTCTGGGATCCAACGAAATGTGCCACGTCAGGGTAACATCTGATCCGCTTCCGTAGGCTTGACTCTCGATCGTATACATGTGATTGTTGTACAAGAGTCCAGGCTGTCCAAATAGCCAACCTAATTGGTGGAGTATCCTAAGAGAGACGAGGATGATTGTAACCATCTGATCTTGACCACATAATTGTTAGCACTCCAAATGTGGTGTGGCCCACAAGAATCTTCGAATGGCTTTATTTTCAGGGAACCCATTCTTCCTAGTGTGGAACATAAGATGAGTGAATTCGATGGCGAACACTCAATGCTGTGGACCCCACACACAATTTAAATGATTAGATTTGTGAGACATCCCATCTGATGAACTGTTCCCGGTGTGATAAGTTGCCTGAGTTTTAAATGAGCTGATTATTGAGGCCCAGTCCGAACACAGGTTGGCGGACCTGATGGCCGGGGTGGATAATATCCATATGCAGTCCTCCAGCAAGGTAGCAGATTGAGTACTGAGTAAACTCTGTGGGCAAAACTATGATTCATGTATTTAATCCACTCCGTCCATCCATTTTACAGATAATTATAATTCTTGACCGTAAAAGTAAAGCATATCCAAATCTCATGTGAAACAGTGTGAATTGAACATCTACCATTGAAAAAATCATGGGAGCCACAGGAGTTTTGGATCAAGATGATATTTGTGATTTCCCCTCATCCATTTCTGTGTGATCTTATGAACATGTTGGATGACAAATAAACATCACAGTGGACCCTAGGAAGGTTTCAAATGTGGAAATCATTATTCCCACTGTTTCCTATGGTGTGGTCCACTTGAGCTTTGGATATGCTTCAATTTTTGGGTTCAACCCCTAAAATGAGATGAAAAAACAGATGGATGGAATGGATAAACAACATACATTCATGGTGGTCCCAACACTCAGTACCATAAAAGCCTACTGAGTTACCAAGTACACAGTCCGATTTCCTCCATCAATGCCAGCCAATAGTCATGCACCCACTAACGGGCAAGTGGTCATGCTAGCGTTTTCGCTATTTTAAACCATCCATTTCATAGACATCACTTCAATGGTTAATAGTGCTTTATCAGTGTGATTTTAAAGATGTTCCATTAATAAGTTGTAGATAACATGTTCAAATATGAATTGTCGTCTATGACCGTAAACTCTTCACACGTTGCAGTAACTTTTCTTCCAACCGAAAATCTTTTTTTTTCCTCTTTCTTTCATTCAACGTAAGTTTGTAGCCAACGGATCAAAAAGATTAGGACTATACCATCAGATGGTTTTTTAGAAACAAATCCATCCACAGTAACGGTTATCTGATCAACTGTCCAAATCGCCAACACGTGGACTCCACTTGCACAGTTTCAATCGGATTGAAATTGTGATCATCTGACAGACGTGGATTTTGATAATGCGTGCATATTTTTTTTCCACATGCTCTAGAATAATCCGAAAATTTTGATGGACGGTGTAGATCTAACACATATAGATCATTTTTAGCCCAGAGAAATTCCACACGGTGAATATTGGGTTGTGCGGTACGCAGTCCATTCTCCATATTAAAAATAAATAAATAAATAAAATTTGGCCTTTTACAAACAGCCCTTATCGGTGATGACGTGGACGGCACTGAATTTTTCTGTGCCCTCAACACAGCCCATCCGCACCCTTGTAAACCACGACGAATGGAAAAGGCCGGCTACTTGACAGCTAAAGGAAAACGGAATTATCGATGCGTGCAATGGATATTGGTGAGATTCCGATACTAACAACAGTTGTGAATGTGAAAATCGAGGCTGTGCATCCGGTGATCCCTACCATACGTGTGAAAAGCACAAAATTTGAGCCGTCCAGTCATTTGGTGTGGGCCACATGCGTGTCAAATGTAGACCATTGCTCTGAATCTTTATAGCAATCCATTTCATCCACATGTGGGCGACCAGATGACTAGACCAACGTAATTTCCACCGTACGTAACAGACATGATGGGGTTGACTTGAATAATGACATCGATCTTTCGCACATGCGCCATGGTGCCGACCTTGGAGATGGCCATCAGCAAGATCCAATTGGCCCAAGTAGCCGTTTCACTCTCTATAAGTACGTGCTCAGCTTCTTGGTTCCCATGCAGAAGTCACATTCTTGATTGATGAAGGCTTCCATGGCCACTCCTTCCCACTCTCTCTTCCATGCATGGCTTCTTCTCTTCTTCACCGTCCATCTTGTGCCATCGGCACTAGCCGCTCGGTCCACTTATATTGTCCATATGGACAAATCAGCCATGCCCAAAGCATATGCCAATCACCACCATTGGTATTCGGCCACCATCAAATCTCTGAGTCCCGCTACTGCAGGGGATAATGAACTGAGGCTTGTCTACGTATATGATAATGCCATCCATGGTTTCAGCGCCGTCCTCTCTCCTGAGGAATTACAAGCTCTCAAGCAATCACCAGGCTTTGTATCTGCATACAAAGACTCGACAGTCACAATGGACACAACCCACACATACGAATTCCTCTCTCTCAATCCCTACGTCGGGCTATGGCCTGCATCTAATTACGGCAAAGATGTCATTGTTGGTGTGATCGACACTGGTGTTTGGCCAGAAAGCGATAGCTTCAACGATTTGGGTATGACCGAAATTCCAGCAAGGTGGAAGGGAGAATGCGAGCCAGGAGAAGCCTTCAATACTTCCATGTGCAACCGTAAGCTCATCGGCGCACGCTACTTCAACAAGGGCTTGGTGGCAAACCACCCTGGTCTAAACATCTCCATGAACTCAACGAGAGACACATATGGGCATGGGACCCACACATCATCAACGGTTGCTGGGAACTACGTTCCAGGTGCATCGTATTTTGGTTATGCCAAGGGAACTGCAACTGGTGTTGCTCCTCGTGCTAGGGTGGCCATGTATAAGGTCCTCTGGGATGAAGGAGGCTACAAGTCGGACATCCTCGCAGGAATGGACCAAGCGATCGCGGACGGAGTGGACGTGATATCAATCTCGATGGGCATTAATGAGACCCCCATGTATGAAGATCCTGTCGCCATTGGGTCATTCGCAGCCATGGAGAAGGGTATACTAGTCTCATCTTCGGCAGGCAACGACGGGCCATTCCTTGAATCCCTACACAACGGAATTCCATGGCAATTGACTGTTGGCGCTGGCAGCATTGATAGGAAATTCGTTGGAACGTTGACTCTAGGCAATGGGTTGACCATCATTGGTCAAACTCTTTTTCCTGCCAATGCATGGGTAGTGGATATGCCATTAATCTACAACGAGACCTTCAATGCATGCAATTCGTCGTCATTGTTGTCACAAGCCGAAGGATCCATTGTCGTGTGCGAAAACAATGGTTCGGTCTTCGAACAAATGCGTGCGATTTCTCATTCAAACCTCACCGGAGCTATATTCATATCCGACGAAGATGACCTTGAATTCGCATCTTTTTCATTCCCAGGAATCATAATTAAATCGACCGACGGCAATAAACTAATATCATATGTGGAGAATGGCAATAATCCAACGGTATCATTGAAATTCCAACAGACCATTGTTGGGACGAAACCTGCGCCGTTCGTCGCCGAATATACTTCTAGAGGTCCTTCGTGGAGTTGTCCTAGTGTATTGAAACCGGATATCCTCGCCCCTGGTTCAAGAGTGTTGGCAGCTTGGATACCGAATGCACCAGTGGCACGTATTGGGTCCGGTTTGATCTTGTCGAGTGACTTCAACATCATCTCTGGGACATCCATGGCTTGCCCACATGCATCTGGAGTGGCTGCATTGTTGAAGGGGGCCCACCCTGATTGGAGCCCAGCTGCAATCCGATCGGCCATGATGACCACAGCAAATCCTTATGATAACACTCACAATCCTATCTTGGACAGTGGGAATGATTACAGACCAGCCACTCCGCTCGACATGGGGTCTGGCCACATTGACCCTAACAAAGCACTGGACCCTGGTCTTGTCTACGACGCGGATGCACAAGACTACATTAATCTCCTTTGCAAAATGAATTACACCGATGAGCAGATCTTAACAATCACTAGAACTTCTTACCAATGCTCGAAACCATCATCTGATCTCAATTACCCATCGTTCATTGCTTGGTTTGGGAACGTTTCTTCACAGATCCGACACTTTCAACGGACGGTGACCAATGTAGGAGACGGTGCATCAACTTACAAGGCTGAGTTGACGGTCCAGGAAAAAAGGTTCTTTGTTAGTGTCCAGCCTGATACACTTGTGTTTCGAAACAAGTATGAGAAGCTAAGCTTTAATTTGACTGTCCAGAACAGTCCAGAGAGGGGAGAGGTAGTTTCATATGGATTTCTTACATGGGCAGATGATGGGAAGAAGCATACAGTGAGGAGTCCTATAGTGGTTGTTTAAGATCATTCGACGAGGTTGAGTAGGATTTGGAATCATCACCAATAAACATTTCTTGTTTTGGATTTGTATGTCTTCTTTTTTTCTTTTTTCTTTTTTCTTTTTTCCTTTTTTTGGAAAGATTGGAGCACACCTGAAATAAAAAAAAGTTTACTATAGTTCTTTCCTTTGAATAAAGAGAGGCCCTTGTTATAAAAGACTTCATCAGGATTTGATGGGTTTTGGTAAAAATAAAAATAGTATGGTCTTAAGAGTCAATCCTATAACCTATTCCTCCATCAAGGTTACCTTTAATGACTACTCTAAGTGCTTATTTTTGGTTAATAGTCGATAAATTAATTTATTAATTTGATTAATTTGATTCACATAGGTCTCAAAAAAACAGGGTCATTACAACATCAACTTGCTTTCTCAAGGCATCCATATCATAATTAACGAAAAGTAAACTCTTATTCCATTACGAGTTTTACTGGTGTTTCTATCACATGGTCCTTAAACAAACCAAATAAAGTTCAAGTGTTTTTTTTTTTTTTTTTTAATTTATTTAAAGGAAAGTAGTATATCACTAAAACACGAGGGGATTTACAAAGTTTTCGGGTGGGCATCACAAAATGGTCGATGCCTCACCTATCATGTAGTGAGATGGAGTTAAATCTCCCTCAAGTAACCTAAGCCTACTTCATCCAAAAACAGAAGGCCCTTAGCAATTTCAGGGAGATTGGACTGGGCGCTGAAAAAAGAACTAGCCTGAGAAGCGCTGCCTCTCCTAACCAGATTGTCTGGCACCGCATTAGCTTTCCTTAGAGTGTGAACCAAGGAAAAGTCTAATCTATCCCTCAAAGCCCTGATCCTAGCACACCAGTAACTCAAAAACCAAGATGGAGTTAAGTTATTCGAAAAAATTCCCACACTGGATTTAGAATCACTAGGCACCTCGATCTTAGAAAAACCCAAATTTGCACATCTCATAAGGCCCTCCCATATGGCACATAACTCAGCTCGAGAGCTGGACCCTATGCCATAGCCAGAGGAGAACGTAAAAATAAACTTCCCTTCATAATCTCTACCCCAGGCCTCCTCCGCGCGATGGCCTTGGGTTCCCCAAAGCGGACCCGTCGACATTGATCTTAATCCAGCCTCTCCTAGGCCTCAGCCATTTAACCATAGGAGGGGATGGTAGCTTGATAGAAGGACCAGCTATGCGCAGCTGTGCGAGGAGCGAGCTGAACGACCTGTTGAGAGATCTCGGAAGGGGGAGGGATGGACCAATCATCTCAATCCAGTAGTGAACCCGGGAAATAACCATTCAAGAAAAGAACACTATGTTGTCAAACCTCGCCTTGTTTCTTTCCAGCCAAATCTCCCAGAAAATGAAGAAAGGCAGGAGAACGCGTAGGAGAAAGAGCCGATCAGGCTAGGTAGGGGAGATGGGAGCCCACCACAGGGTAGCTCTCCCAACGCGGAGTGTCGAGGGCTGCCGGTGACCTTGAAGAATGGCTGGAAGTGGCACCAAATTTGCCTGGCTGCAACGTCATTGGAGAAAAGATGGTCAATTGATTCCACGCTGGGCTGATGAGGAGTGGGGCAATAAATGCATCTGGGGGCTATATGAACGCCTTTCGCTTGAATTATAGCCTTCGCTGGGACTGCTCTGTGGATAATTTTCTAAGAGGAGAGATTTTTAAAGGAATTAGGGAATGCCAAACCCATTTAGCCCAAGGGTATTTCACACCAACTGGCCTGAGGATTTCCCAGGCAGACTCAATTTTGAAATCGCCAGAAGAAGACGGAATCTAGATTCTTCTGCCATCCTCAGGGGAGGTGCAGACACCTTTCTGATCAACAATATGGTCCATTATCTCTGACGACAGGAGGGATCGGACTCTACCTAGGTCAATCCAGCCTTGGGGGACAATGAGATCGCGGACTTGTAACACTTGAGGAGGAAAAGGATGCTGGTTCCAAGGAACGAGTGGGCCCAGCTCCAACCAAGAGTCCCTCTAAAAATTCAACTCGCCTTTGCCGACAATCCAATGAGACTTGGCTGCAACGAGCGGAAGTAGCGAGCATTCCTTCTTCCAGATTGGTGAAGCCTGATTAAAGACGCATAAGCCATCCACGTTATCAAGATCTGTAGCATTCTTGGCCCTGATAAAAGATTCCCAGCATCTGGCCCTATCAGACTTGAAAACATTCCAAGCCAATTTCATTCTGAAGGCCGACATCACACAAGCAAGGTTCTTGATCCCCATGCCCCCCTCCTTTGGACAAGATATGAACTCCCACTTCAGCCAATGGAACCGTCTGCGGATCCCATCCTAGCCCCAAAAGAAGCTTGCACACGCTTTATATAGCTCCCCCAATAGAGTTAAAGGAATATCTGTTGCTGCCAACACATGTACTGGAATACTATTAAGTTCGTAGTTGATAAGAGTGGTGCAGCCCGCTTAAGACAATAACTTTGTCTTCCACCCTGAAATTCTAAGCTGAAATTTCTCCACCAACGGACGGAAGTGGGCTCCCCCCTTGAAGATTGGAACGCCTAGGTAGGTAAACAAGGCCAACCCCCGCTAAAAACCCAAAGTTCTTTGGACAGCTCTGACTCGGTATAAGGATTGGGATGCTGAAATGATGAAAAAACTCTTATTGCTACTGATTTTCTAGCCTGACGCAGACTGGTACGCCTTAAGGAATTCTGCAATTTTCTTCAACGTCGACCTCCCCCTGTTCGCTAGTAATAAAGTGTCATCTACGAAGAGTTGGTGAGAGATGGGCGGGCAGGACCTACGAGTGGCATAGGGAAGACAGACCCCACTCCTGAAAAGATGTTGGAAACCTCTGCTTAGAATCTCAGATGCAAGGATGAAGAGGCTTGGTGAGATCGGATCTCCCTGGCGGAGGCCCCTAGACGATTTGAAAAAACCGCAGGGCTCCCTATTGATTAGAATAGAGAACTACGAGTTCACCCGGCAATTTTCTACCAAATCTATCCAGATAGCATCAAAGCCAAACTTAGAGAGGACTACTTTAAGGAAATCCTAGTTCAGACGATTATAAGCTTTCTCCATATCCAGCTTCATGAGGATATTGCCCCCTATGACTTTTTTGTCTATATCCCTGAAGAGATCTTGAGTGAGAGCACAGTTTTTAGCTATGGCCCTGCCTTGGACAAACACACCTTGCTCAAGGGAGATAATCTTGGGCAGTATCCTGCTAAGCTTGCCAGCGCTGCAAAAAACTCCACTATTGCTTGCTTGATGGAGGCCTAGTCCACAGCCACCTGGCCATTTGATAGCTCAATATTCTGGATGATCGCTCTCCTAGCCCTGTTAAAAGCCATGTTATGGAAAAAGGCTGGTACTACGATCACCCTATTTCAACAAGTTACACCTGGATTTTTGCTTCCAATAAATCTCCTTGCATAGCTCTAGCCCTGTCAGCTTCACCTTAGCCTCCGCTAGAGACTTAAGGTTCTCTTGGGATGATGATATAAGCATGGCATCTTCTGCTCGAGCTAACTTCATTTCAGCCTGCTTCATGTTGTGGAAAATATTTTTAAAATTTCCTTGTTTCGGGATTTTAAAGCATCCTTAACTTTCCTCAGCTTACTTTGCAGGGTGAAGAGAGGATCTCCCACAACATCTGACTTCTAGAAAATCCTAATCAGTTCCTGAAAAGAGGCATGGTCCAGCCACATTCTTTGAAATTTGAAGGGCTTCGAGAAAGCACAAGCAGTTGACGGGCAGGAGACAAGGAGGGGAGCATGGTCGGAGTTAAGTCTGGGCAAGTCCAAGTACTTTTGCAACAAACTCTATCCAACCTTGCCCAACTTCTCACCCGACCACTTTAATTGTTACACTACGTAAACTTATTTCCAGCAAAACCCGCATCCGAAAGACCCGCCTTTTCCAAGTCTTTGGTGAACTCCGCTGCGCTTTTAAAGTCAAAAGGGCCTGAACCTCTACGCTCTAAAGAGGCAAGGACTGCATTGAAATCCCCTGCCACCAGCCAAGGTAAAGAAGACCCAGCTACCAAGCCTAAGAGCTGGTCCCAGAGCAGCCTGCATTGCATTCTAGAGCACTTGACATAGACAAAGGAAATAAGATACCTGGTTGGGTTGCCATGGATAGAAACTGAGCAAGAAATCATCTGAGAGGAGACCGTAATTAGATCCATAGAGCAACATGAGTGGTGGAAGAGCCATACTTTTTCTCCCTCCTCAGCATTTGTCTTGGAGAAGTGGAATGTCATGCCCCAAACCCGGAGATCGGATTCACAGGAATCCCGATCGCCGATCCAGTGCCGACAACCTCCGTAGTACCCCATTCTCGGTTCCTAGCGTTCATACGCCAGATTCCAATCCTGGGATACTACAAGAGGCTTTTTCTTTGTACATTTATCTCGTAATAAGCATAGCCACAAGTATACCCAAATCATAAAGGCAACATCATCATCACATATCCACTAATATAATCATTTGAATACAATGCTGAAAGGAAAATACATATATCAAAAATCAAGGGCCAGAAGACCACTGCACGCTCCAAGCTCAACAATGCTGCAACCTAACATCTCCTGCACGCATCTATCATGCATAAGCTTATAGAAAGCTTAGAGGGTGGTGTAAGTGTGTGCATAAGATAAGTGTCAAGTATTCAATACAATGCCATCATCATACAGTACCAGAAATACTGGTAATCCATAAATCGTACAATATCGGAATAAACAGATATACGAACAAGATCATGAATTATCAGAGTAAGCAGAAATATTGACAAGAGCAGGAATTATCAGAGTAAACAGAAATACTGACAAGATCATAAATCATATAATAACAGAGTAAGCGAAAATACGAATAAGTCCATGAGTCAATCAATATCAGAATACGCAATATATGACAGCTATACAAATGAGGAGTCATAAAGAGCCAAATATCAGATGTCGAGGATGCGATGCAATATGCAATTCCTGATGAGTTCACGAATAGCGTCAGCCGTACCTAGACCACATAAATGCAGAAACATGGTAATCCAAAATGTCATATGCCACAGATGTAATGCAATATGCGGTGCGAATGGAATTACCATGCTGGAGTGTGAAGTCGGGATGATAGTACGTAGTATCGCAGGCTACGGGGTCTATCACAAAGGACTTCTATCCAAACCAGTCTCATACCTAAATTTAGATAGTCAGACCCAATGTGGTAGACTCCTGATCTCAGGTTAGTCGCGCGCCCAACCGAAATCCTGGCCATGCGAAGGTACACAGCAATTAGTTGCACACCATCAGCCCGAGTGGATAGTGAATGAAATGAATGTATGAGTATGCAACTCCTACTCAATAAGTCCACATATCAGTACAGTTCCTCTTTGGGATCATCACCGGGGTTTAGTACACTCCAAATGGCACTGCCGCTCTCCCAGCCGCACAGTCCAAGTGAGCGTAAGAAACCTCACTATCCGCCTGGCCAATAGTCTGCCAATACCTATCCGGCACTTCGATAGCGGACCCATTCACGACCGGGTCAAACTCAGCCTAGCAATGCCCCCTACTCTCGGGCGGGTAAGGCCATACCCCCTCCCAACCGACCACGACACAGTGGGAGACACGACCTCCTGATATTCGGCACTCGGGCGCTCATGTATCCACTCGGTCTCGACTTTGGGGCGTCCTCTAGTACCGAGAGGGTTTAGGGATTTTCACCCAGGGCCATCTATGGCAGCCCGATGCTAGAACAAATTTTCGGTGTCCCGTCTGGCCATCCACGATATGCCTGTGGAGGCTACGACCCTGATGTCGCTAGGGCACACAATGCAAGATGCATGAGTCATACAATCCAGTCATGCATCAATCCTGCGCATACCGTGCGCTCATGTGAGATAACCTCCGCCTATCAAGGAGTCTCATAACAACATACTCAATGACATATGCAATGATCAACCACATCTCATAACAAACATGCAGATGATGCGTGTGGCATGTATCATGATGCTATGCTGTACATACTCATAATCGGTATCAATAACTGGCATCGACAATCGACCTCGACAATGTGGACATTTAACCAACATTGCTCTCGAGGAGTGACCCTCATAGATCCTAACATATAGTGGGCCCATGACTTCACACAAGGGCTAAATATACAACACCATAAGCCTCACTCAAGAGCTTAATACACATCACGATGGGCCTAACATATATCACAATGGGCCTCAACTACGAGTCGCATATACACCATATAGGTCCCGACAATCGGCTTTGACAATTGAAATCGGCCTCGATAATCGAAATTGACACTTGGACTCGACAATTGAAATCGGCCTCGATACTTGGCCTCGAGAATCGGGATCGATCGATAATCAGAATCGGCAAATCGGTCACGACAATCGGATCGATCGATAATCAGAATTGGCAAATCAGTCATGACAATCGGATCGATCGATAATCAGAATTGGCAAATCAGTCATGACAATCGAGATCGATCAATAATCAGAATCGGTAAATCGGGATCGATCGATAATCAGAGTTGGCAAATCGGTCACGACAATCGGGATCGATCGATAATCAGAGTCGGCAAATCGGTCATGACAATCGGGATCGATCGATAATCAGAGTCGGCAAATCGGTCACGACAATCGGGATCGATCGATAATCAGAGTCGGCAAATCGGTCACGACAATCGGGATCGATCGATAATCAGAGTCGGCAAATCGGTCACGACAATCGGGATCGATCGATAATCAGAGTCGACAAATCGGTTACGACAATCGGGATCGATCGATAATCAGAGTCGACAAATCGGTCACGACAATCGGGATCGATCGATAATCAGAGTCGGCAAATCGGTCACGACAATCGGATCGATCGATAATCAGAATCGGCAAATCGGTCACAACAATCGAGATAGATCGATAATCAGAATCGGCAAATCAGTCACGTCGATCAAAATCGGTAATCGGTCACAACAATCGGAACCGATCAATAATCAGAATCGGTAAATCGGTCACGTCGATCGGAATCGGTAATTGGCCACGACAATCAGAATCGATTAGTAATCAGAATCAGCAAATCGGTCACAACAATCGGGATAGATCGATGATTAGAATCGACAAATCGGCCGAACAAGGCCTATGGGAAGGTCACAATGTGGATATTAAACCATCATTGCCCAACAATGTGGACATTTAACCATCATTGCTCTTAAGGAGCGGTCCTCATAGGGCCAAACATATAATGAGCTCGTGGCCTCACATAAGGACCATATATACATCAAGTGGGCTACATCGCATGGGCCTTGAATACATCACAATGGGCCTCGTTCATGGGCCTCGAATACATCACATTTGGCCTCATCTAAATCAAATAAGCCGATCAAATGGGCTGATACAAATGGGCCGAATTAAGTGGGCCGTTACCAATGAGCCGAATCCAATGGGCCAAGTCAATTGAGCCGGTACAAATGGGCTAAATTAATTGGGCCAATCAATTGGGCTGAATCAAATGCACCATTCATCCATTGTTAGATATCATTATAGTGCATGAAAAAATGAAGCATATCCAAAGGATCATCTGGACTATACCACAAATGACTTTGGTGATAATAATTTTCGTAGTTAAACTTTTTAGTGGGCCACCATAGCATTTATTTTCCATCCATACTGTTCATAAGGCCACAAGGACCTGAACAGGAAAGGAAAACAAATATCATATTGAATCAAAACTACTGTAACCTAAAGGTGTTTCAATGGTGGGCGTTCAACACCACTGTTTTCTGTAGGGTGGTCCACTTGATATTAAATCTGCCTTATTTTTTTCTTCTCAAGCCTAAGGACAAGCTTACCAAATGCATGGACGGTTTGGATGAATCACATATAATAAGGTGGGGTCCACATAGGTGGCTGTCCACCAAATGAATAAACGGTTTGGATGTAATATAAACATCAGTGGTGGGGTCCACATTAGTGGCCCACCAAAGGGTTGAATCTGCTTATTTTTTTTTCGAGCCAAAGACAAACTTGCCGGATGAATGGACGGCGTGGATACAAATATACATCAAGGCGAACTCCACCCGTGCAGATGGTGAATGGACGGCGTGGATACAAACAATATCACGGTGGGCCACCCGTAAAATGGATGGACATCGGCTATTACGCTAGCTGCAGACGTCAGCTGCAGAATACATACATATATATTATATTATAATATAACTTAATATTGCATGAACTGTAAAGAGCCACCGTCCAGACCCCTGGATATTCTGGACGGTGCTGATCTAGCGCCTAAATCATGGTGGGCCCACACGTAACAGTGGCCCATCATAGCTTTTGATATAAGACATTATATATATATATATATATATATATATATATATATATATATATATATATATATACACGTGTGTGTGTGGAAGGTGGAAGTGTCAACGTCCAGCGTCCAGAGACGCTGGACGGACGTCCTGGTGGATGAAACACATCCATCTGGTGGCCCCACGCTGGCAAAATAGACGGATAGTGTAGGTATAAAAACACTTATATCAAGGGTATGGTCACCGTCCAAATCTGCTGGACGGTGCAGATGTAATAAATACCTCAAGGTGGGCCCACATCAGCGTGGCCCACTGGTTTAGGACCAAACTGATATTTGTACTTTTCCTTCGTGCAGTCCTGCTGGACGGTGTGAATAAAACACCAGCGTCAAGGTGGGGGCCATGTACACGTGGCCACCAGCCACGCACATTGAGGCGGCCCCATGTATGGATGGCATGGATATAATACATACATCATGATGGGGTGCATCAGGGTGGGCCGCACATATCAAAAGAGAGGAAGAGAGAGAGAGAAAGAGAGAGAGATGGTCGTGAGAGGGGAGGGACCCCGCCACTATGGGCCCTCCCTATACATGAATACATCAAGATGGGTCCTACATATGTGGGCCCTCAAATCATAAAATCAACAAATAAGAGCACCCACCTTTGATCTCCTCGGACTTTTCCTTCCACCGATGCAATCTAGAGCTCCAAGGGTTGGATTTTAACGGTTGAGATGGACTTTGGAGGGTGGGGATGAGAGATAGGAAAGTGGGCCACACCAAGGTTCTCCATGGAAGACATGGACGTTGGAGTTGCTTGTTTTTGGAGAATGAGAGAGAGAATGAGAAAGAGAGGGGTGATGGGAGAGAGGGATGGTGGAGTGACATGAGAGGTAAGGTGCTTGTTGACTTTTTAGGGTTGCTTTTGTACTTGGGCATGGTGAGAGTAATGGGTTGAGTGATGGGTGTACTTTTGACAAGTGAAGTGATTGATGTGATGGATTTGATAGATTCTCTTGTGATTTGCAATGCGCGCTATTTCCTCGAACTGAACGCTGGCCCACATCTCCTGGTCGCCTCGGCGCGCGAGGCGCGGCATTGGAACCGCAGTGACGGCGCGGTCACAATGATACAAGTCTTAAGCCGAGCCGACTTAGATCGACAAGATGCAACTCAGGGTCGTGCGCAAATGTCGATTATAGGTCGCAGGTTGCCAGAATTCGACCGAGAGGACTACGGAACGGTATGGGCTAGGATACGGGTCTTACATGGAATCCTAACTTCAGCCCTACGCGAAATCTCTTGCCATCATTGAGCATGGGCTCTAAGATGGCCACCAAAGAAGGCTTGAACTTGTTGATCAAACACTTCAACATGGTGATGGTGGGTTTATTTCCCACTCCAAGCTAGTGGTGGATACGCTCAACTGTTTATGATGGTGGGCACCAACAATAGTGCGGAATTCTCGGCGGTCTACGTCGGCCTTTCCATTTGTGTTAACATGGGCCTATGGAGGGTCATAGTTGAATCCGACTCCAAGCTGGTGGTGGAAATGCTCAACCGTGTCTCGCAGGTGGGGTGGAAGTGGGTACATTGGTCAGCCCGCATCTCTACCCTTAACGGGAGGGGCCTTTTTCGATTTGCCCATATTAAGAGAGAGGTGAACGGCCCGGCAGATGGCCTGGCTCGGCTAGGCAGCAAGCTCCAAGGTAACTGGTGTTTTAATGCTATGAGGGACCTCCCCCATGATATTATGGGCAGGGTGCTGTTAGATAACATCAGGTTGGGAGCCATTAGGGTGATGGATCATGTATAGCTTCCTTTACGATAGGTTGTCCAAAAGTTTTTATTTTTTTGTGGCTCTTGGGCAACCCGAAGTACAATCTCTGTATCTTTCTTTGTTGATATGAATCCCAGGCTATGCTTAGCCTGCTTTTTGGAAAAAAAATTCCCACTCCCCGGTCATTCCATATGAGCATACTATCGATGGGTGCTTTTCTTGGACAATGGACCTCCGTGTTTGATTTTGATTAATTTTTCTTTCAATAAAGAAATAGGTGTTGTGGAAGCTCTGATTTTATAGTGCCCCATCTTAGCAGATAGCCTACTTGATCTTCTGTAGTAGGCTATAGGGGATAACGTGGTAGAAACCACAGAGTTCCTTATAGATTGAGGGAAGGGGGGTTGCTCTTGAGAGGGGGCATGGCCAGTTGGAGCATCTGCTCTGAGAGGAGATGGTTGGTGCCAAGGGAAAGGAGAGCAGGGGACCTGATCCTCAACGAGGGTAGGGTTGGATGGCAAAAGGTGGGTATGGGATAGAGGTGAGAGTGTGGAAGGCAGGGGAGGGATGGGAGAAGGGTGGGGGAATCTGTTGAAAAAAGGAGATAGATCCACAGCAAGGTGGACTCCCCTGCTCTCCACACCCTTACGGGCTTTCACCAAATACCAGACGACACCATCATACTCACACTTAGTGCCCAAAGTTGTATAGCTTGTCTTTAGAGGGCTATCACCATAAAAAAGGGCCTTAAGTAGATTTGGAAGGAGTTGCTGGTCAAGCACAAGGGCCTTGTGTAGATTTGGAAAGAGTTTTGGTCAAGCGCGGGAAGCCTATTTGAAGGGGGCGAATGGATTCTTTGGACTGATTCCTAGGGAGATAAGACAGGGAATGGATCTTGGGGGGCTTTTCGGTGAGGGGGAATTAGGACAACGAAGTTGGTGCGAAGTGCTCTGTAACTGGGTGCACTGGGGAGTTGAAGGGAGTGTATAAGGCACCTGGGATTGGCTCTCAGGATTGATGGGAGTTGTTTGGGTCCTATCATCAGAACGCACTTGGTTAGCCATAGCCTCGGCCACTGTAATTGGCGAAGTTGCGGCAATTATGTTGAACGGATGGGAGGGGTGAGATTGGAATGTCATCTTGGATCGGTACAGTTACTAGACTTGGAATTTGGGGTGAAGTGCGGGCAACAGGGGTGGTTGAGGCATTTTGTCGAACAAATGGAGGGGATGGGATTGGGGACAATTCCCGGTTAGGAGCAAGTTCCTGAATTGGAGAATTGGGTAAACTAAGGGCAACCTGAGTGGTTGATGGATCAAATCTAACATGAGGTAAGGGGAGGGTTGGCCCAATCTCCTCGTTTGTAGGTTGGCTTGAAATTTGTATAAGATGGCACGGGGGGATAGCTGGGTGATAGAAGACCTTCTCCACCCATTCCTTCATTGTGAGCTGCACCATAGGGTTAGAGGGCCCAAGAACCCCGACAGATTTCGAAAAGGGAGAGTCCAGCAGAGCTCAAAATGGGAACTCTAAGCCAGACACAACTAACTCTAGGTTTGTTTATTTCTCTACTGATCCTAAGCTGCTGCTTCACAGAAGGATTTCTTATATGTTTGGCCCCTCATATTTTATGGCTGTCTTCTAACTGACCCAAATAGCTGGGACAAGGCTATGATGACACTGATGGTCGTTTTCTACTTGTGCCCAGATCTCAGAGCTTGGTATCTATCCTGCTGTCGATCCTCTTGATTCAACATCTCGTATGCTTTCCCTCCGTATTTTAGGACAAGAGCACTACAATATTACTCGTGGTGTCCAAAAGGTTCTCCAGAACTACAAGAATCTTCAAGATATTATTGCAATTTTAGGAATGGATGAGCTCAGTGAAGATGATAAGTTGACTGTGGCTCGTGCCCGTAAAATTCAAAGGTTCCTGAGTCAGCCATTCCATGTTGCTGAAGTGTTCACAGGTGCTCCTGGAAAATATGTTGAATTGACGGAATCCGTTGCCAGCTTCCAGGTAAGGAATAAAGAAATTTTGCCTCGTTGAATGGGCATTTATTTTCAAGTTTTCTTTTTCTATCTAGAATATGAATATTAAGAAATTTGGACCAGTGGAAGATTGGCAGATAGCATTAGCGTATCCTCATCCTTCTCTGTTGTCTACATTTAACGTATATATTGTTCTAAAATGTTACTTGTAGAAGCATTGTAATTTCATTGTATGTGCATTATAGAGGTATACAATTACCTATAAGACAAAAGGAAGAAAAAAGAAGAGTATAAAGTTCTGATGTGGCTCTCTTCGATAGCAATGAAAAGAATGTCACTGCTAAATTTTGTGATGATGGGTCACACCAGCAATATTGCAAATGTTAAAGTAGCTCCAAGTCGGGTCCATACTCCATCATCACCATGACTAGTCATATCCATGGAACATTTTTCTCTCAAAGTTCGGAGTTACTCGGGTAGGATTTCTTGTTAAAAGTGGTGTCTTAATTGCCTTTGAAGATTTGTAGTTGGCAAGCTAAGTGACTATTGAACACAATGTAGGTCCCGCCTGCATTGCGTTCTGATGGTGGCAACAATACCTTTTATGTTTAGTGACACTTAGATTGTAGCCAAACCTGATTTTGGCCACAATTATTTAGTTCTGTGACCGCACCATCCACAATAGGGCCTCCAGATGAATGGACTGAATGTACGGATATTAGAGTGCTTGATGACTAGCTTAAAGTATACGAGCTTTAATGTTAAGCTTCAGTGACACTTTTGTTGTAGCAATTGCTTTTTGACCACACCTGACAGTAGCCAGTGTAGGCCTGACAGATAATGAGCTTTTATATTGGCACTTTGTGTTGGATGCTTTGCATTCCCAATTTATTAGTAAATTATTAGTTAGTGTGTTGGCCACAGACAAGTACTTGCCTTTCACGGACTTGTGTTGAATCTAATTATTTTCCTGGTCAAATTGTTTCATACACAGCATACAGATTCTATTAATTTAACACTTGGCTCTTCACTTCTTATCATGTCTTTTAATGCACATGGTTTTGTCATGGTTGACAGGGTGTTTTGGATGGGAAATTTGATGATCTTCCCGAACAGTCATTTTACATGGTGGGAGGAATTGAGGAGGTCATCACCAAGGCTGAAAAGATTGCCAAGGAGTCTACGACCTAATGGGCTGGTTTTCCTGTTTTAATGAATAATTTGATTGATAAAGTCAAAGCCTGTATCCAAATTTGCATTTTTGAGGTCACAGCTATTTGGCTTTCCATTTTCGTTTTGACAGGATTGTGTTAGTTTCAGGAAAAGAGCGATGGCTGGCCCTCAGGGGCGCCTCTTTTTTATGTGAATAAAAAAGAAGCGGACATGTTCATAAGTACTTGTGTTGGATCATTGAATCCCTTTCATATGCATTGGCTTCTGGTGCCTTTTTTGTTTTGTACCAGTCGGTTGGATGTTTTATTGGTGTAATTGTTTTTTTAAGCATAACTGATTTCTGTTGACAATTTAGACAATGCAGAGAAAGGGCTGGGGCTGGGCCACCCGGTGACATCTATTGCAGGTGAACGGCCCAGCTAGTCAATCATGTTACTATCAGCTTCCATTTGAGATATGCTGAAACCTTCTGTGAAATTTGTTATTACGTAGTAGGTTTAGCAGGGAGGTTTGCATCTTTTTCAAAGTTGTGATCCATCCTTTCATGTAATGGCCCATCTCAGGATGGTCTATGATCATCAAGATCTATTGTGTTGAAATCTGATAGATTCCGACCGTTGTTTCAAGCGAATGTTTACCTTGTGAGGGTATTGAAACTCTGATAACCTGGCCAAGTGGTTCATCGAGGTTGGACCTTACCTTACGGATGAGATGCGTGCATCACCACATGTTGTGGAAGGAAAAGTGATTTTCTTATCTTGATTTGCAGTTGGGTGATGGTGATAGCTTGGCTGAACCAGATGGTCCAATGGGTATCTTATGCCTGGCATTTGTTGTGACCGTTGTGTAACAGCAAACGCTGTCATGAAGCAGCCAAGCTATAAAAATGTGTGAAGTCCAGATGTAAACATACCATGGTGTTTTCTTTTCAAAACGTGCACTAGATGAAACTGTTGTATTGTAATGCTGTTACGCACTTAGCCAACTAGATCATTCATCTTATAGGCTATGTTTATCCTTTCAACCTTTGGTTTCTCCCATCATCTGCACCGTGGAATCCAATGTGTAGGCTATGATTTAAAACTTGCATTGATTGGATATTCGTAATTGTCTGTTTCCGTGGTGTAAATTAGGCAGGTTATTATCATATATTAAATTATTGGGGGTATGCTCAGGCCCTTTTTATGGTAGGGTGAATGGGAGATCAGATTACCTTGTTAACTAGTGTCGGGGCTTGGGGTCCTAAACATCACCTAAGGTGGGGCCTGGATCAACTATAAATCACCCAGTTTACAGGTCCAATCATTAAATGGGGCCACATATGCATAGAAAGAATGGATGATTTAAAGACACTTTGGGTGGCTCCTATTTAATTAGTTTGAAAGCACGGTTAGATTTGCAGTAATGTTCCCATGCTTACTTAAAATCATTTTATATTGTGCGACTCTGCATGGAAGGGAGCCCCCCCCCCCCAAGAGATTGGCCCATTTCAACCCTTTGGTCACATTATTCCTTAACCAATAGGGTCGGGCTAGATCAACCACGATCATAGCCAGGTTCATTTCAACTCCTGTCAGTTCCCTGGAGCGATTCAGTTGTTACCACTAATGGGGCTACATTGATGTACACGATGTATATCCACGCCATCCATCAGTTTTTCCAGCTAATTTTAAAGGTATGGTCTGAAAAACATAGCAAATTCAAATCTCAAATGGACACCACCACATGAAACATTGATGATTGAATTCCCATGATTAAAAGCTTCCTAGGCCCACCATAATGTTTTGATAAGGTCACCATAAACACAAACATCAGCTTGATCCAAAACTTTTGTAGTCCCAAAAAGTTTTTAATGGTGGGCATTCAAATCCCTACTGTGTGGTCCATTTGAGATTTAGATCTGCTTCATTTTAGGTAACATGTGCTCAAATGAGCTGGAAAAACTGATGGACGGCGTGGATATACACCACATTCATCAAGGTGGTCCCCACGGTCAGGGCAACACTATCTAACTAACATGTTACCCTGGTCACACCTAATCCACTCCCTCCAACACTATCTAACTAACAAGTCACTCACCACTCCCCAGATCCATTACTCAGAATGGAATGGCTCTCACACTCTCACCGGCTCACCTCTCGCTCTCCCCTCTCCACCCTCATGCCTCCTCCATGTCTATCCTGAGCCCACGACTTAACCTGCGCACCCGCCGAACCTTCTCCTCAATCTCCGCCGCTGTCTGCCAAGACACCACTGTCTGGACCCAAGCCCCTCTCACCCTCATCTCCCCTGCCGCCGAGTCTCTCTTCCACGTCAGCATCGACGTCTCGGATTCTCCCGATCTCGCTGCATCCCACTCGCGGCCCGGGCAGTACCTGCAGCTCCTTGTCCCTGATGCTGCCGAGCCTGCCTTCCTCACCATCGCCTCACCGCCTTCTCTCGCTGCTTCGAAAGGCGAGTTCGAGTTCCTGGTAAAGACCTTCGCGGGTTCCACTGCCGAGCTTCTGTGCGGTCTCCAGAAAGGAGATGTGGTCGAATTGAGTCCGGTGATGGGGAAGGGATTTGACGTCGATGCGATATCACAGCCGGAGTTGTTCCAGACAGTGCTGATCTTCGCGACTGGGTCCGGAATCAGGTATGTCAGATTGAAAACCAATCTGGGTTTTGTTTATGGAAAATTTCAGATGTACCTCTGTATTTGTTGTGTAATTACACTGATATCCCTACTTCTCTTCCAATTAAAGATGCACACCAATTTTTTCGAGATAATTACTTTTCTATACATTGATAAATCAAGCAAACATTCTATTCAAGATGAAAATTTGTTCATATTTTACTTCTAATTACTCTCCCCTTAACGTTGCGGGTTGAATGTCCACCATTGATTTGTTCTCTTTGACGATCTTGGTGATCTTAAAGGTTTGAAAATATTCCATTCCAGGGAGTATCGTGCATGACCGACCTTAGTGGGACCGGTAATGTTGGTGGTTTTGATCACTGGGCCACTATCTCACTTGTACTAACTAACAACCCAAATGGTGATATACATACTCTTTGTCCAAGCATTATATAATGCAATACAACATAGGACACAAGATTCGGACCAATTATTTTCTACAGGGCCATTGAACACAAATCAAACTAGTCCTGATTGGGGTGTATCTAAACACATGGAACAGATGAATGGAATTGAAACCCTCATTATTTTATCTCCAATGTGCCATGGTTTAAAAATCAGTGTTTGGACAGGCCCTTTCATTGGTGGTGTACAAATGAACACTAAAAGATGGAAATCAGAAACTGCTCCCATTAAGCAAGGAAATGTCAATTTATTAGATGGTCAGGATAATCCAATCATAGGAAAATTTATATAGGGGCCAATTAAGGGCTGAGCCTACAGGACGCTTGGTTCAGATCATTATACGCATGTTCCGCATGTGTGTTACACAATCTAGAGGCACAAAAATGTTATGCCTTCAGAGGCAGGTAATCCGCTAGTAATCTGCTCGCAGTTGATGGTGACATTGATCGCCAGTGGGGCGTGGGCTGTTTCTTATTTAATTCTGTTTGCAGTCCATTTGAAGGTCACTAGTTGGATGGTCATGATGATGCAAAAGGTGTAACTTTTGGTCCTTGACCTAACCATGGTGGACCCCCTGAAATCAATTGTCCTGCTCTTGTACTGGATGGCACATGTTCTGACAATAACATGGCATAATTGAGCAATACCAAGGAGTCTTTCTAGGGTGCATGCACCTGTATGTGTGGCTACAAATGGAGATGGCATTTGAACCGTGAGTCAGGTGATTCACACTATGTAGATGGCCTGGCTCAAATAAGATCAATCCACACTTCTGGATAGCTGAAAGCGTTTACTGAATGTGGATCAGTGGAAATTTTTTTAAAACAATCCATTTTAGTATTAGCCCACCTAATGAGTAATGAGGTAACTGACCAGGTTTTTGTGCCAGGTCACCTATACAGTGGGGATTACCTGATGTTGTCCTGCAAAGATGAAAGATCAGCACATGTGGTCATGTGGCCAGACACGATCTGTACAATGCATGTGTAAATTTGGACTTTGGGCAGCCATCCATTTCTCTCAATACATGTGTGGTCCATCTGATAGCCAAAGTGGCCTAATTTTTGGGCCATGGTACTGTCACAGAAGGCTGGCTAAATGAAGAGCTTGCACGCACTTGCCGCTACAACACATTTCTAGAGAATTAGATCCAACATCTCAGTAGCCATCTTCAGCCCTACCCACAACACCGGGGTGTTGAAAAAGGGTATTTTAGTCAGAAAATAAAATATTTGCTTGACTAACTATCTTGGAAAAAATGGTGTATAAATTTAGTTAATAGCACAGTGTCTGATGCAATGAGCAGGCATTCAATAACCTCTTCAGTCATTCTTGAATAGTTAATTCAGTAGCTGACATAACTATCTTCAACTTAGAATTTTGAGAGTATGTAATCACACGCCTCATTGGAATCTTCATTGCAGAGTTCCAAGGATCCATATTAAAGTCGATCTATAAACTGTTGCTGAAGTCTTTCTCCCTTACCAATTTGTTCTTCCTGATCAATATGTATCCGCATATGGCGTGAAAACGGGCACTGTATTATGAAGGGTTCTATTTTTCCACCCTTTTCCACATCAAATTTCAAGTTGAATAAGAATTGGAAAGTCCTGCTGTTATATCCTATTTAGCATTTGGATGGAGCCCTTATCTCATCAGTCCACCACTAAAAGAGGCAAGATCCAGAGTTCTAGACTGTCTTGTCAACATTTCCAAACACCATTACATAAACTTCATCTGGATTAGCGAGAGTACATGATGATTATAACGAGGCAGAACTAAAAGCTCATTTGGAGGTTTCCTGCTTATCGACTGCAGTAATGTCATTTCCTGGGTTCTCTCATGGGTTCTCAACCATGGAGGTACATTCATTTTCCATGTGATTCATGACATACAAACATATCCTCCAGACTAAAGCTGCTTTTTTGCCAAGTTCATGAAGAGGCTAACATGATAGCTGATACTTTAGAGAAGAGAGGGTCTGTTGAGAAGTGTGGTTTGTATTGGGGAATCTTTTCCTTGATGTATCCTTCTCATCTTCACATCATTCTCATCATCATAGAGTTGTCCTAACTTTTAGGTGTTGGGGTTCTGATTTCTTGCCAAAATTTAAATGATAGCTGCTTACCCTACATCAACCCTCCTCTATCCAAGCTGGGACTAGATGACGCATTGCTACCTGGTAGAGTTATTCATAAAAGATTTCACCATTCATAAAAGTAAAGGGGCTGATATGTATTTCTTATCTAGTGGGCTTATAGTGTTTGAATAGATAAGTGGGCATGTCTCCAACCTTTTCATTTTGTAACATGTTAGAATCCGACACATGGAATGTAACTGTTCTGTTTCATCCTTTCATGATCTGGTTTTTATTTATTTCTTGTTGGCAGTCCAATCCGGTCCCTTATCAAGACAGGTTTCAATGCTGATAAGAGATCAGATGTACAGCTTTATTACGAGGCTAGAAACCTCTAGAGAATGGCCTATCAGGTTCGGAAGATAGAATTCAACATATTATAAATTTATTCCTCAAATATTTACAGATTTCTGCAAGCCATGAAAAACTATATATATATATATATATACACATGTTTATTTATTTACAGGTCTAACATAGGTTCTTGCACTTTTCTCTGACAATAGGATAGGTTCAAGGATTGGGAATCTTCTGGTGTTCGAATCGTACCCATATTATCACAACCGGATGATAGATGGAAAGGTGAAAGTAGCTATGTACAGGTAGTATTTTTAATCTTTTAATTTATTAGTTGATATCAACATTTGGGCTCTACTTATAAGAAGCAAATCATAATTTCTACATCATTCTAATTATCTTTGAGTAAATATCTGCAGGTTGCTTTTGCTAGAGCCAAACAAATATCCAACCCTTTGTCCACTGGTGCAGTTCTTTGTGGGCACAAACAAATGACTGAGGTTTGTCTCCTTTTTGAATTAAAATGCTTCTGTTGGTAATTCCAGTTAGAGCTTGCCTTAGTAGTTGCAGTACTTGTTCGATATGTCTTTTGGTTTGAGGTGTTCACCAACAGGGTCGTTTGTTAGTAGTTTCAAAAGTTAAGTGACCTACCAAGGTCCATGATTTGTTATGGTTTAGGAAGAGAAGTCTTGCGAACTTCTTTGTGTAGCTTGGTTGAGATGGATTCAATTTGTTGTTATGGATAATTACCGCAGGAGCTCAATTGCTACCTTCACCTATAGCTAACTCATTTTGAACTTTCTCACCATGGAGTTGCTGTGTACTTGTTTTAAGAAATTGAAAGATCAATTTGATAATTTACATACCTGTTGCAGTGGCATGTTCTTTTTTCTCTAGGGAAGCATGCTGTCAATGTGTTCAAGTACTTGAGCTTTGGTATAGTTGCCTAGGTATGTAGTCTCATTCCAGGGGTGCTCAAATTTGGGCTGACTATACTTTCTGCTAGATGGCATCATGAGATACACTATATGGTTGTGTTGGTGGAAGGTTCCATTAACAGCTAGTGGCTGGCGAAAAACTCTAAGGCCCTGTTTAGGGTCATGGAATGAGACTATGGATTTGATAAATCCATGAACTTGTCAAATTCATAGATTTGCATTGCGTTTGGAATTGGCAAATCCCAAAATCCACTGTTCGAAAATCAAGCAATAAATCCTTGTATTTGAGAGCATTTATGGTGATGTCAAAGCATTTATTGCAATGGAATAACTTTTATTGCTTTTAAGCAAGTCTCCCATTTTGTGGATTTGCAAAGTCTTTAGTATGTTGGGGGATTTGGATTTGCCCCAAATCCATGGATTTATGTGGGTGTGGTTTTGGAAATCCACGAATTGACAAATCCTCATCAAAACACCAATAGAGGAGATTTGAAATCCATCGATTTTACAAATCCCCACCTCAAATCCCTCACTTAAATAGTTGTTTGTGTTGGGGATTTGCCATATCCATGGATTTTCGATATTCACACCTCCATAAATCCGTGGATTTGAAGCAAGTCCGAATACCCAAAAATACTAAGGGGCTTTTTGGAACGTGGGATTAGGTGGGATGGAATTGCATTTGGTCCCATGCAAATTCCATCCAGTGTTTGGAAACGACAGGAAGGATGGGAGTAATTGAGGTATCATTTCATCCAGTCCCAATAGTAGATACTGTAGGATTTCTGGTGGATTTCGAAATCCACTACATATATGGGCCCCATGTTGATGCATGTGTTTTATCCACGCTGTCCATCCATATGCGTCATTCCAATGTGACATTTGAGTTGGATATGCATATAGGTGACTAGCATCAGTTGTGAAATCTGGTCCATTGATTACAATTCCATGGTCCACCAAATGTCGGTTTGTGTATGGTGTTTTTTGCAAATGAAGAATTTGATCCCAAACGGGGGATTGGACGGTCAAAATACCATGGTATTTCTAGACATGCAATCATTGTGCAATAATGGTGTTAATTCCATCTAATGCAATTCCATACCGATACCATTTAATCCCTCATTCATATGCCCATAATGAAAATAGGATGCCCACAAACTTGTGTCAATCCAACCATCAAGTGGCCACCATGTGAATTTCAAGGTTTTTGGGTGGTTGTCTAGTCTTTTCTATCATGTGGCCCACATGATGATTAGATCAATGTGATTTTTGGGTCATCCTAGTTTCGTGATGGGCCAACCCTGTTGGATGAATTGGATGTCATACATACACCATGATGAGCCCCACGTGCATCTAGTTGCACTGTTTTTCATCTACAACTCACACATGAAACCTTCCCTTTAGTGCCTGTTTGATTTTCGAATTACAGAGGTAATTCCAGGTAAATGGGTAATAATTATTTTCCCCTGTGTTTCCGATTGATTTTCCGAGGTGATTCGACCGCCGCCTTTCATTTATAGCACTTCTCACCCCACCCGATGAAAAAAAGTTAAATTGTGGGGCCCACCTTGATGTTTTTGTATTATCCACACCGTCCATCCCTTTAGCCAACTCATTTTAGGGCATGAGCCAAAAAAAATATGTAGATCCAATCATCAAGTGGACCACACTACTGGAAACAATGGGAATTGAACTCCTACCATTGAAAGCTTCTTAAAGACCCTGGAAGTTTTGGATCAAACTGATATTTTTGTTTCCACTTTATCCATGACTGTGTGACCTTATTAATGGGTTGGATGACAAATAAACATCACTGTGGGCCCTAGGGAGAAAACAACTTTCAACCATTGACGTTTTAATGATCCCTATTTCCTCAGGTGTGGTCCAGTTGAGCTTTTTATTTTCCTCAGTTTTGGGCTCATGCCTTAAAATGTATTTTTTAAAAGGATGGATGGTGTGGATAACTCATATATATCATGGTGGGGCCCACATATTTAAATCAGCAATAAAAATGTTTGTATGGACCAATTTTCGAAACGTAATTCCTGTCAACTTTCAAACAGGTGTAGTAAGCAATAATCAGGTAATTCCCTGTATTTACCAGGGGAAATCAAAAATCAAACACCCCCTTATGGTATTTCCTTGCAATAAATTGCCTGCCATTGCATTAAATGCTCCCCAAATCCATGAATTTCTAGTTTGGTTCCCAAACAGTGGACTTCGGACCAAGCCAAATCCAAATCCAATGCAAATCCATGCATTTGACAAGTTTATGGCTTTGCCAAAGTCAAGTTCTCGTGTACTGATCCCAAACAGCATCCAAGTGAGTCCTTTAATATCTTATAGATGAGACTTTGGTAGAAAATTTATTGGAAAGTCTGGGTAATTTTAATCACAAGTGCTTTGAATCTACACGATAACTGCTGTGTGAACAACGTTTGTAGACATGAAAATTGCTCACCCCAACCATCCCAAAAATGACATCTGATCCTGATCCTTAATCTTGCATCGATATGCATAGCTTTTGAGCCAATGATCTAGTGCCTCATGAGGTGCACCACATGCATCACCACAACCGAAAATATACCTCCACTACCTGCATGTGATTACCCAATGCTTGAGAGGGAGGGGATAATGAACTTCTAATCTTGATAAATATAAATTGTTCCCTGAGGAAAATGATTGCTGCCGATCGCTTATCTCATATATTCAGCTAATTCTATAAAGTGGCATGAACACCATTTTTTTCGCAGTATGAATTGAGTGTTAAGTGCCGATATATTCTTGCCAAATTTTGATGGGATGCTACTGGGTTTAACTATTTGCTTGTTATTTTGTATTTTCTTACTTTATTAGCTTCATTGCTTCACTGGTTGGAGTCTGGAGTTCCCTTATGTGCTACCTCACTTTTGGCTACATTGGCATTTAGTCCCAGAACATTTCCTTTTATTCCCTAATTTAACTAGTTTTTGCCAGCAAAGGGGAAACATAAAACACTTTGGTTCAACCTATGAGTTGTGATGGAGAGTTAAGACAAATTGGACTTAAATAATCAATGCACAATCTGGAAAATGATAGTGTATCCAATAATGCGTGTAAAACCCTTCTCACAGCCAATAATCCCGCGTGGTTTTCAATTTGTTCTTTTTATTTTTTTAATCTAACTGTGCCGGCGGGAGTTTTGCCCTCTCATTGCCGATCAGAAGTCTTGCTAAAGGAGGGGGGTTGCGTCAGGTTGGCAGCCGACATCTTCTGCCACTATTATCATAATTCCTGACAGCAGAACAGGATTTGTGTAGCCAACCCCAATTAGTTGGGTGAGGCTTAGATGATGATGATCTGCTGAATGTTTTGGTTCTTTATAAAATCTCTGATAACTAAATTATATTTTAGTTCTTCCATGTGATGGCTTTTCTAAATTTTAGTAGCATGGTTTTGTTGGTCAATTAGGTGCGAATTATTACTTTTGCTGACTAAGGCACTAAAAGAACTTTTACTACTTGCCTCTTAGAGCTGCTGGTGTGAATGAAAAGGACTGAAATAAATTTCAACTGCTTTTAGTACTTGACACATCGGAAAATTTAGTGCTACCTTCTTCCGATGATTTTGGGAATCCAAATTTTGAGAATTCATGTTGGTAATATCTGCACTTTGGCAGGACGTTATATCTGTTCTCACCACAGATGGAGTCTCAAGAGACAAGATATTGATGAACTTCTAATTATGGCTGGTATGCATGCAGTTTATGTGTTGTGTAGCATTCTCAACAAACAATTGGAATCTAATTCTTTCATTTCCTTGCATGGAAGATAAAGCATTTTTTATTTTGATAAATGTCATCTACCTTGGGATCATTGTTCGGAAAAGAATAAGAAATAAAAAAGATCCTTCATTTTGGGGCTCTTTATGAATACATTCTATGCCTCTACAAATCAGTTACACCCTGATCCATAGCTCAAGTGGTAGACTGAGTGAAAGATACCTTGTTTCAACACTGAGGTCTTGGTATCGATCCCTAGTGGGGGTGGCTAACAGTGAAGTGTGAACTAACAGTGGGGTGTACTAACAAGCTAACAAAAAAACAAGTCTACAAATCAGTTGGGGAGGAGGTTCTTTCGTGAAGAAGTTATTTATTTATTTATTAATTTAATGATTCTAAACAAATTATGGGAATGAAAAACCACCCCATGATTTGTAAACCAACCCTCAGATTCTTCAATGGAAATGCAGAGACTTCCTCAACTAATTATGTGCTGCTCATTTGCATCTTTGATACTCCATGAATATTGCAACACTTCCATTGCTTAAGATTTCTCAACTTCAGGTGTCAGGCCTGAGTATTGGTGGATACTATGAATGAATGTGGTTGGCTGGTTGCTTGTTTTTAAGTTATAATTGGTTCTGAAATTTTGCTACTTCCATTAATATTTGAAGTCTTATTTATTGCATTAGATGTCCTTTCTATTCGGCATGGAGTGGTCATAAATTTTTTTTGGATTGACCAGAGTGATTGCGGTTTAAAATATTGTTGGATATATGTAAATAAGGGCATTTGGAACTGCGAGTGAGATGCAAGAAGTAAAAGTCAAGGAAGATAACTACCTCCAATAATAATCCAACTCTACCATAAAAGTAGCCATGATGCAAATTGACTTCAAGCCTACTCAAATAAAGGATGAGCCCTTTGGATATTGGTACTGTAAAAGTTAATGGAGTTCAATTGAGGATGAAAAGAGTAGGACATAAAATGTTATGTAAAATGCTATGTAATAACATAACAAAACCAAATGATGCTAATATGGCTAAAGCTCTCTTAGTTCTAACTCGGATTGACTCCTCCCATTTCTTGTCTTCTTGGTTAACTCTCACAACTCTTCTTCATCTTCTTACATCTATTTACCCAAAGTTTTTGAGGATTAACAAATTGAGTCATAGCATCAGTGTTCACCAAATTGGTCCACATCATTGGTTTCGATCATTGTGACTTTTAGACATGGCAGTATAGCGAACATTTTCCTTGTAGTCGAGAATGGCACGTGGTTGGGAAATCAAATGACATGGATGAAAACTGCTGGAAGACCTGAGTTACTACTGAACTGTCACTCTAAAAAGTGAATTACACAGCTTTTGTGCTAAGATGGTATGGACGAATATTATTTTATTGTGCCTGAGAGGTCTTTGGAAAGCTCTTGAGCGCCTTGTATGAGTGCAAACATGAATTACCCTAGGAAAATGGAGGTCAATAATTCCTGTCAGTATTGTTTTTTTTGGAAGACAGATCAACATACAAATGGTGTTAAGCTTTAAAAAAAACACATAAATGGTGTTATTTTGAGGAGCTTTTTCTAGATATGGTGGAAGGCCATGTTCATTAAATTACTAGAACAGCGATAGCTTTCTCAAGAAAGATGAATTAGGATCTATTCCTTTGGTGGACAGATGGAATGAGGTGATGAGTTAGATGGTAAATCAACATGTATTCTTCCCCTTTTGATCTTCACAAGTTAATTCAATTATCGTAGCATTTTCTTTTCAAAGAAAGATTGGCGGTTGAAGGCTACCATAGTAAATGAAGGATATGCCTCACTGGTTGCACATTGATGTTCTAAATCAGTGTCCAAAAGCTGCTCCGATCAATTGTTGATTAACTGAAGCAACTTGGTTTTGGCCTAACCAAGCCTAGTAAAATCTGATCTGATTTGGGCCTGTAAATTCGTTTGACTTAGGTAGGTCAATCGTGACTTAAAGGCAGTTGACTTGACTTGGGTGCATTCCATTCTGAGTCCAAGTATTTAAACATTGACATGGCATTTGTGCTATAGCTGTACGAAGAGTGACACAAAAGTGGCAACGGATTTGGGTGCGAGAGCGGGGAAGCATCAGTTTCAGAATGTTGGCAAGTATCAGCAAGTTGGAAGTGGGAGCTGGAATTGGAAGTATGATTGAAAGTGGGAGTGGCACCCAGTTAGAAGGATCATGCAACTAAGTCCCTGTGGCCTGAGAGGTTATTAGATCACATTTGATTCGTCGTGTTTGTTGAGGTTTGTTCTATTGGTTCTTGTCTGTGTTGTGCATAGGTTATTTTGCCTGTCACATTAAATGGCTTTTGTATTGCTAATGTCAATGTGAGATTAATGTTGATGTTCTTATAAGAATCATGACATTATGTCAGGGTATCAACTATCATGTGTGTATAAAGGTTGATTTTCTATTACATAATAGGGCTGCAAATTGGGTTTGGGTGACCAAACCCAAGTCTAGATTGGGTTGTTAGGGTCCTCAGGTGGGGTTAGGGTTGGAAAACTTCGACCTGAATTGAAATTTGGTGGGGTTCGGGTTGAGTTGTTTGTTGGATATGGGTCTCTAGGGCCCGCTCGTGAGCAATCACTAGTGGGTGGGTCCCACAGCTAGAACTCAGAAGATTCTTGGCCGAATATCCATTTTCTAACCCTCTTCTCTGGAACATCAAATTCAAACAAGAAGAGGATTGAGATAAGGCAGAGAGATTAGTTGTGATAGGGATAAGCCCTATCGCATCCAAACTGCTCCCATATCCTCTCCATCCCTCCCTCCCTTTATAAAAAGGGAGGCATTGCCTCGGTATATGTATCCCTGTATAAGAGAATCCCAGATAGAATTTTAAGAAGAATAATGAGTCAAACCATTGTCCATTAGGTTGCTTCTAGATGGTCTGAACTGTTGATCGTGTCTTAGGACTATCCTGACTGTAAAATCAGAGAGGTAATTAGATTCTTTTCAATCTTGTAGTAATTAGGCAGATCACTGGGCATGAGCCGTCCATCTTCGACTTTGCGAAGGCCCCAAAGATTGTGTAGATATTCTTAGATGTTGTGGGCTTACCCATCATATGTGAGGATATGAGATGAGTCATGACTCATGTCTGATGACTTATGTATTGTAGTCCCAACATATGCCTGGTATAGTCTATTTCACGATGTGGATTGTAGCCATTTGTGTGGACTTGTTACCTACAAAATGCTTTGATTTGATTTAATCATTGCATTGTGCAAGTAGCCAGTCCTGTAGGTGACTTTGTGTCCTTAGCTATCCTCTTGTATATATGAGGATGGGATTGAGTATTGCTATTTTAGTGTACAATGATGAAGGTCCCTAGATTGGTCGGATTTCGTTACGCTAGGAAAGTGGCTTGATCGATTTTGAATTACAGATTTGTTTAGAGAAGATCCTGTGACAACTACATAAAGTTTCTAGAATTATTAATATGAACTTGAAGACATTTGTGTCGTAGTATCGAACACCCCCAAACAACAATTTTCAACTCCCTAAAGCCTCTCGCTCTCACTCATGATGATACTCTCAATCTCTCTCAACTCTCTTAACTCTCTCATCACTCCAATACTCTCATATTCTCATTCTCTCTTTAACTCTCTTGCTCTCGTACCCTCTCTCATCATTCTAATACTCTTATATTCTTTCTTAAGCGTAAACTCTCTTACTCTCTCTCTTACTACACTAATGCTGTAATCTTTCACACAATTTTGAGTATATGCAATTAATGCATTCATTTGATAGGAATCTGATTTGATAGGTTTTCCAATTATTGATACAATGGAAAATACAAAAAAAATTCAATAGATGCATTCAGAACTCTGAATTACTTATATAGCGAAGTCATCAATCTTATCACCAATTAGATTCCCCAATATAAAAGTATTTATCAACTTGCAACACAACACAGGTGACAAGTTATTAAAGATAATCCACTTGTATTCTTTACCACCATCAAACTTAAAATATAATTTGCTTTTGGAATTTGAGTATTATCACATCCTTATATTTCTATGGCAAGCTAAGCCGAAAGTGTGTGGAATGAGGTTCTCCTCCCGTTCTACCCACCAGATGGTCTTTCTTGATTACTAACACACTTCAATGGACTTCTTGTTGATATTTATGCATGCTGGTCACTATGGTCCAATCCACCTTTAATAGAAGGCATGCTATGTGTGCTGAATTGCCTAGGCACAATTGAGAGTAGGGGTTGAGAAATTCATGATCAGCCTGTTACTAATATACATCCTTGCTATTGGAGCCACAAGAGAGTATGAGCAGCTTAAGAATTCAACCCACTACTTTGTAATAGTAGAATGATGTTAGCAACTTAGCATTGATTTTTGGGCCTTTTGGATCACCACCCGCATTATTGCTTGATTGGATAAAACCACAACTTTATTTTAGCTATGACCACTCACATTTTAAAGGTGTTTTAGAGGACCCATAGTGTATCAAAAATACCTAATGTGAAGAAAATAAAAAAACCGCCACATCCATCATTTAAAATGATGAAAATGGCTTGTAAAAGTTAAAATTGATGAACTTATCATTCTTTTGAGAACTACACTAACAGGCTATGCCATTCCAATTTTTATAAGGGCATTTTTCTCATTACATGAGTGACTCGACAATAACAGTTATTTATTTATTTATTTAAATTTTTTAATTTAATTTAATTTTTTTAAATGAACGTGGACCCCTCAAAAGCACCCTTGAAGTGTAGGTGGCTATATGTATATTCAAAATAAAGTGATGCTGATGCTGCTAGTAGCCAGTTGTTACTAGTCGGTGTTGTGGGCCCCACCATGATGTGTGTTTCATCCATGCTGTCCATCCATTTTCCAAATCATTTTATGGCATGAGCCCAAAAATGAAGTAGATCCAAATCTCAAGTGGACCACATCACAAGAAACAGTGTTGATTGAACACCCACCATTAAAAACTTATTGGGGGCCACAAAAGTTTTGGATCAAGCTGATATTTCCCTTCATCCAGGTCTGTATGACCTAATCAACAGGTTGGATGTCAAATAAACATTACAGTGGGCCCTAGGAGGTTTTTAATGGTGGACATTCAATCACTACTGTTTTCCTGTGGTGTGGTCCACCTGAGATTTAGATCTGCCTCATTTTTGGGATCAAGCCCTAAAATGATCTGGAAAAATGGATGGACGGCGTGGATAAAATGCATACATCATGGTGGGGCCCACAGAGCACTGACCAGTAGCCAAACCGCGTCCATAATATGGGTGGTCTTATCCTTAGGAGACTGTTCCTAGCCATGTATTAGACCATCAATTGAAATATTCTATGTATTTTCTCATCTGAACAACTTCTTTTGTGCATGGTATATCCAAAGTGGGTTCCATCATACTGTTGGTCTGGATTAGCGAACCATGGACTTGTGTAATAAAAATACAGATCAGTCTTTAGAAATTGTCATTGGGCACCGTATAAAAATGTTCTCACACATCCTTAAGCCCAGTTTTGAAGACACCAAAAACTGAATTCATCTTTGTTAAGTTACCAACAATTATGTATTAGAGATGTTTAGTTAACAACAATTATGTATTAGAGATCTTGATCTCTAATACACTAATGAGTTCAAGAATTACTTATTAGAGGTCAAGATCTCTAATACACAATTAATTACTGTTAATGTAATTGAGACAAATCATTTTTAGGCGTATACCAAGCAGGGCCTTACTGTTGAAAAATGAGATACTTCAAGATTAAAAAAGATATTTTACTTGTATTTCTTGCATACATATTTTGACAGTGGCATATCTTTCTTGCATACTTTGAAAATGAGAATAACTCTTTGACTGTAATCAACTCATGTAATAGACTATTAGATAGCACTTGATTGTAATCAACCTATGTAAGAGTCCATTACATTGTGCATGTGGGAGTTTTGTGCTCTCATTGCTGGTCCCCAACTTGGATAGAGGAGGGTTGCATCAGGTTAGCAGCTGGCCTCAAACTTATGCCATAACTTTCATCATGGATCTGAACAATATGACCTTGAAAACGAGAATGATCACGCAGAGTGCACTACATGGTAATTATTATGGTCTTGAGTTGTCATGGAGCACCTCGAGTGTGTGGATGACATCTAGCAAATGATCCCAACCATGATGACCGGATGACCTAAAAATTAGCCTGATCTAACATCAGGTGGGCCACAATATACAAAACAATGAAAAATGATAGGCGAGTTGGATGGCATACACACCACAACAGGCGTTGCATTTATCTTGGAGTCTTCTTGATGGTTGTACATTATTCTCTTATGGTGTGCCCCACCCGATACTTGGATTGACTGAGTTTTGGGCCATACCCACTTGATGATTGTATCGACTTGTTGGCATGCACATGCAAAATGGGCCACAATAACTCAACTTTCTAACTATTATCATGGAGTGAAACTATATGCAATTATTCTATATTAAAAACAAGTATAATTTATAATATAGAGATGAGTTCATTTGTGATGATCCTCATTGCCAAGTAGGTCTAACTACATTTCATGTGCTACAATGAAAAACAGATGAAATCCACAGCTCAAGTGGAGATACCTCGTTTCAACACTTGAGGTCTTGGTATCGATCCCTAGTGGGGTGGCTAACATGGCGTGTGTGTACTGACATGGGTGTGTACTAACAAGCTAACCCAAAAGAAAGAAGAAGAAGAAGAAGAAGAAGATGAAATCCATACGTAAGATATCTTTCAATTTCACACACCAGATATCATTATACACAGTCAATTCATGATGATTAACAAATAAATGTATTATACCTATCCTTAAATAAATGTTAGTAAACATTTTTATAGTATGCATTCGATAGACATAAATAGAGATTTATTTCTTCATTTGCTTTGATTAGGGGATCAATGAGTCAGGTATGGGTGAGGTTAAGGCTAACCTAAAGCTAACATGTTTACTAAACATGCCAAGTCAGGTATGGATGTACCCCAGAAGTTGGATGGAGGGATTTTCCTGGGGTTGGCAATGGGTCGGGCTTGAGTCTGGTCAAGGGCCACACAAAGCCCAATCCATTTAGTAAATTGTCCCAAAATCCAGACCTGAGCTTGACCTATAACCCCCAAATGTCACAAACAGGCACATCTCAACCCAAATTGCTCATTGGGGGCGATCCAAACTGGCCTAGCTACCACACTTGCAAATACTGGCTTTCAATCTCATAGGTACTAGCCCTTTTCTAGATTAAAAGAAAGACATTTGGTGGATGCCTTGCCCGAAGTCTAGCCATGGGCAGATTCCATTTGGATGGGCACAAAGGACAGAACTTTGCTGTACTAAGCAAGTAACTGATTGCATTTTCGAGACTGTCCTTTTCATCTCTATGGGCCATTTTGAGAAATTTCGTTTTCATTGTTGGACCAACTGAGAGATTCCATTTGGATGGGCACTACTTAGGATAAGATGGAAGGAAATGTGCTTGAAGAACATGTTAAGTCCTAGTGGATGTTTGGATTGGTGGAAAATGGGATTCAATGGAGGAAAGGACTGATTTCCTCTGATTTGACAGCTCCCCTTTTTTGGGAAAGCCAAGAGTGAGGAAATTGGTTTTCGTTTCCTCATAAAGGTAAATAATTTTTGTAATTGTTTCTCTTGTAGATATTCACTGCAGCAATCTGCTACTGGTGCAATTCCATATGTTCTTATCCTTCTTAGGCCATTTCAATGTTTTGGACATTTTTCTTTCCATGTCATTGTTGTGGTTATGCCCCTGAAAGTCCGCTGATATTTTCTATTTGTGAAGTTTCAATTATTTTTTCCCCTTAATTGGTTGATATATGGCCTTTGTGAATCTTATTGGTCTCCAACTCGCAATTTCAAATGTTCACCTTGTTTTGAATTTTCTGTGTAATCATGGTGGAATCTTTCTTGTTTTTTGTTTTTTCTTATTTGTGGAAAAAACTGGTATAAAGTGGCTTCCCTTGTGTTATTGATACTCTATTGCCATTCTACTCCTTTAGCCACTTGTTTACTTCTCGAGGTTGATGGCCTTGGCTGTGGATTGCCTACTCGGTTTCCAAATGTACCCATGTTGTTGTGATTGTGCAATTTTTTTATGTGATTCTTTTGCAGGTTCTTCTACTTCAACATCTGCAGCTGTCTCCACTGAAGGTGGAGCAAAAATCAGTTTTTCTGGTTCTGTTGCCACTACAGGTGAAGTTCTTGTTTTAATTTCTTTTTAAAGGCACTCTTGGATCTCTACTGACATTGCTTACTCTCGCAAGCATGCTTCCAACCATTACAAGAAATTAGAGGTAATCTTTATTTCATGCCTTTGGGCACATGATTGAATTACAGGTATCTTTGTTTCATGCCTTTTGGCACATGATTGAATTAGAGGTATCTTTGTTTCATGCCTTTGCCATTTGAGTTCTTTGCCCTATCAGGTTGTCTTTGATTTTATTTTATTATTTTTTTATGCATGACTTAGTTTTTGAGAATTCTGCATGCCAATTGAATTGGATCGTAGCTAAACCTTGGCTCAAGTAATGTTAGGGTGGAGCATAGGCTAGGCTTCTTGTAGTGAATATCTTGTAGCTATATAACTTATATTTGCATTGGTGAGAAACTATTCGTGGACCTGCAGATCTTGGACATGTCGACTGTTTATTCATTACAATATTTGACAGTTTGAATGGGAAATGCCAGAAGGAACTCGAGACAATTGGGAGGCAATATCCGTTTAAACCTTTGAAGCTCAATTTTCTTTGCCATTATAAGTTTCGAAATGTTGAATTTGGTCTATATTTTTATTGTCTCCATTGATCATTTTTTGTTTGCCTTTGTTATAACTTGTATATGTCTGTTAATTGAATTGTATTGGCATCTAATTTTTACACACCTCACTCTTGAATCTGAACATTTGGACATCTTTTATTTTCCCCATATGGATGTATGGCGTGGATAAAACACATGCATCAATGTGGGCCCACAGATGTGGGATCTTCACTCTGACAAAATGTCCTTTAGTTTCTTTAGTCCCGCTTTCCAATGCTTGTGTAATTTCAGATTGGATGTCTTTACTCCTACCTTTGGCTGTGGAAAGAGTTTGTGTAATTACCAATATGGGTGCAAGTAAGAATTTCTTATCATTCACTGAGCTTGCAACATTTCAATTACATGATATTGATGAATAGTTGTTTGTTACTAACATGTCTGGATCTTTTTCTTGGAAGTGGATCTACATGTTGCATAGGTAGCTATCCTAAATATTTTTTGTTTATAGTCTGAATTTAGTTTTTTGTCTAATTAGCTAGCAATCAAAGGCCTCAAATGTATTTTTTAAATAACTTGTTAGTAAAGAATCATTTTGATTTGGATTTTTGCTTCTTCTTTTTGGTTTTTGAATTGTTGCAAAAGAAGGCTGCAAAACAGAGGTTTATTTTATTTTTTTATTTTTATTTTCAAGTGGTTCGATTTAGGTTTTCTCTAAAACAGAGGCCCTTTGTCTATTTTATCAGTTAAATGATTGTTAGGCCATGCTATATCCATGATAGGTCTGCAATTTAACTGCTATGCATAAGACTATGCCGTTCATGATTCTCCACCATAGAAGCAGTCGTGTTTTCCATGCCAACCTGGAATTTGTAAAACGGACCT
The DNA here is from genome assembly GCF_029962835.1 of Magnolia sinica. NCBI lineage: Eukaryota > Viridiplantae > Streptophyta > Magnoliopsida > Magnoliales > Magnoliaceae > Magnolia > Magnolia sinica. Next base: position 59,589,926 of record NC_080588.1, read on the forward strand.
GCTATCTGGTGGAACACATGTATACATCAAATGTGCTATGAATCAAGTTTTCTTAACTGTCTATTCTTGTCTACACATGAGGAGCACATGATTAGCTCATAGACCCGAGTTTTGGGCCAGCACATCTAAATTGTGGCTCCACCCGATGAACAGTCAAGATCTCAATCATGTGTGGATCAAGAGTCCCATTGGAAAATTCTAAAAAAAAAAAGAAGAAGAAAAATGAAAAACTTAGCCAAGCAAGTAAGAAGTAGTAATTAATTAATTATTTTTTTTTCTACAGGTTTTTGTCGTCCTACCAGGAAGTGTCTTGAGCCTGATCATGTACAAGCTCCATGGATTTCATTTTTTTTTTTCTACTGTTTATCTTGGTAGGCTTGAATTCATGTGAGTTTTCTTCAATTATTCTAACCAGAATCTTGTTTTCTCCTAACACTCCAATTTGTTTTATTTAGGTAGTTATGATATGGAAGACAATTGCAAGAGCTTATGACTTAGCTGCTCTTAAGTATTGGGGACTAGCAACTCATATCAACTTCTTGGTATGTTTGGGTGGCGATGGGATCTGAAAATTTGAGATTTTGATTCATTTGTTTCATGGCATTCGGCATTGGAATTGGGATGGTGCAATTGGATAACTATTACAAAGAACTTGAGGAATGGAGAACATAAGTCCTTCAGTAGACATCATATGACCCCTAAGTAGATTAAAATCTCATTTTTCCATATACTAGCCAATGTGGAATGAATAAGTTTTTATAGAAAATAGCTTAGTAAAAGCCAAGTTCAAAAAGCCTTTTCAGCAATGCCTCAAATAGAGCTGCCTTGTTGTCTTCTAAACCTTTTTTAGCCTCTGATATTCCGGACAAAAGGATTCCCAACGAGTTTGTGCCACTTCTTTATGGACCATGATTTGGAATGCTTTCCTCATTCCCCACCCTCTCAAGTAAGGCTGTCAACAGGTTGGTTTCAAGTCAGGTCCAAGTGTATTCATACCTGGACCCGCATGAAGTGGTTGTGCTTGGGTTGTTGCTTTCAGTTCCAGGTACTGTGTTTAAACCCAGATCTGGTTGGGTTTGGATACCCTCGTCTTGGGACCCTCTATTTGGTTAGGTTTTGGGTTTGGATACCCTCGTCTTTGGACCCTGTATTTGGTTAGGTTTTGGATTTGTTCTAGTTTAGAGCAATCTAGATTTAACCATTCATGTATATTGTTTCATTCCTTCATGTGATATACTCGGAAAACTATTGATTTCATCATTAGGTATTTAAAGATTTTCAACTTATCATGTGCAATATGTTGATTTATAGTATGTCAGGACCAATATGATTTTAGCAAGCATCCATGAATCTAGGGTTAGGATTTTTCAACCAAAATGATTTTGGTATTATTACATATCTATATTTGAGTCCCATAATTTGGTTTGATTAATTTGTGTTAATGTACCCATCTTAACTAAACCTGATCCAATTCAAATTATCATATGAGACCTGACATGACTCTTTAAAAAAAAAAATCAGGTCTAACATTGTGGACCTCTGACTAACTTGAATTTTAAATGGGTAAAAAAAAGAAGCAAAAAGAACCATGATCCATTTAAAACCGGATCGGTAGTGACCCTGATCCACTTTGGACTGCTTGAATGTAAACAAATTTTGTGGGAACGCTGTTTGGAGCATTAATTCAGTTTACATCAGGGGAATTCTATGTTTTCCTTGCATTTAGTTTTCATCATTCTTCAATTGACTGATTTTTTATTTTTATGTTGCAGAGTCCTTTAGTGGTGGTTCGCCCTCGAATAATTACAGAAGACGCACAGGAGAAGTTATTTTTATAGCTGTCGGATGTGCAGGTAGACTACTGATACTCGCATACATTTTCTATCTATGGTGGATGAAGGATGCACCTGGCCATATGCGAGTGCACATAGACTCACCAAGATTTCTATTTTCAGCATTATTGTAATTGTAATTGATTGAATGAAGGATTGTAATTGATTCATTATTGAATGAATGATTGTAATTGAATGAATGAATGATTATGCAGGTGGTAATTGAATGAATGAATGATTATAATTTTTTTTTTAAATGTAGGAAATAGCTGGTAATCTAACAACCATAGGTGTTATTAAATTCAGCATATTGCTACGGATCCAACACTACTTTTAGATACCAATATTATCCGTAGCTATAGGTACTTTTGGCTACAGAAATAATTGTTGTGGATTATATTTGTAGCTATTGTAATCTATTACTACAGATTAAATCCGTAGCCATAGGTTTTACACCTATTGGCTTGGCACCTAAGACGACGATTGTGTTATGGATGAAAACCATAGCCATAGGGCTATGGCTACGGATTAAATCCGTAGCCTTTTCCGGGTTTTCTAGTAGTGTTTTTCATAGTCGCTCAATTCTCCAATTAAAGTTAAAATAACCCTTTTAGCTTCGGTTGCCTCAAAATGAGGCTAAATCAAGTTTTTAGCCTTCATTGTTTCCAACTGAGACTAAATTCAAATTTTAGCCTTAGTTGCCTCCGATTAAAACTAAATATATTTTCAACCTCTGTTCTCAACAATCGAGGCTAAATTCAATTTTATAACCCCACTTCTTAACAATCGAGGTTAAATCCAAACCTCAGTCACAAATTATAGGTAAAATTTTTAAAAATTTTAAAATCTTTGTTTAAACAACTCATCTATTCATCAAGACAAAACAATTATGAAAACACAATACCAACAAAATAGTTAACAACCGTCTATTTGAAGTTTTCAAAACAAACTCAATCAATCTGTTACACAACATTAGGTTCCACATATAACACAAAGTTATATAGCAAGATTTAGGTATGACTTTTGCTTGGCTAATGAACAGCTACAGCTTACTTAGTTGTCCGAAAGTGTCTACAAAGAAAGGGAACTTGCCATTACCAATAATGTATAGTAAACCAAACTAAGCAATTTTAACAGTTTGATCTGACCGAACAACACCCGACAAAACCTCAGCTTAATACCTGCTGTTAGTTTAATTAAACTAGGTGCTAAAAAAAAAAACTCAAATAAAAAGGAAGACTGCAATCTTTCAACCAACATACCGATAATCTTTCAACCAACATACCGATAGCCTGCAAAGCATATGATTTAGTACCCACCTTTGAGATCGTTGATCACATCATAAGGAATGGGAGTGACCATCTCTAAGGTGGCCCCTTCAACCATGAAACCTGGCTTGGGGGCCTCTGGTTGCCGCTTTGTGCTGATGACCTCCCCTCGCGCCTTTGCCTCCACCTTCAGCTTGTCGTTCTTCAACTTACGCAAGCGGAATTCCTCGGTGCACCTTTTTTATTCAAAAAACTATTATATTCATGTAGATGTGACTATACATAGCCTGGGTGGGCCTGTTAGCAAAAATGAAAAGAAGGCCCACTAGAGGAAAGGAAAAGAAAACAAAAGAGAGTGAGAGAGAGAGCTGCTAAATCTCTCTCAAGTATCCTAATCTCGCTCGATCTAGGAAGATCAAACCTCTGATGACAGGAGGTAGCTCAGTCATAGACCAAAAAAAATTATGGGACTGGACGCTACTACCCTTACGAGCAAGGCCGTCAGCCACCACATTAGTTTCTCTAGGAGAATAGGAGATAATCACTTCCCCGCCTTCCATAAGGGACCTTATCCTTGTCTAGTACTAGTACCACACAGACCATGCTGGGGTGTCTTTTTTGTTGAGGGACTCAACCACCGATTTGGAGTCGCTAGCTAAATCCACTTTGGTGTAACCAAGACCCACGCAGCAGGATAGACCTTCCCATATCACCCTAATTTCGACCCTGCCATTTGAACCGAAGCCGTAGCCAATTGAAAAAGCAAAGACAAAATCCCCCGCATGGTTCCTACCTATCCCTCCACCCCCTCGACGGGCCTAGGTTACCGAGGGCAGAGCCATCCACGTTGATCTTAATCCAGTCGACAGCTGGCCGTATCCATCTTACTATTCAGAACAATTTGACAGACGACACCGCTCCATGTAGCCCCAACCCATCAAGGGTGCTAGCGTTGGATCAACTAATTAAGGTTCTTGGAGGAGGAAGATAAGGGACTAAAAGCCTTATCCAGCGCATGATGTTGGAGATGACCTTGACCGCGCAAGGCACGGTGCCTTCCCAACGAGCTGCATTTGTGCTAGCCAAAGTTCCCAGAAGATCAGGGAAGGCAAGAGACCTCCAAGGGATTGGAATCAATCGGACATGGACGCTGCTGCCCATCAAGTCGAAGCCCTGTTGATCGCTGACATGTGAGATAAGGGATCTTTAAAGAGAGCTTCAAAGTGTTCCCACACCTTTCTAGCTAGGTTGCTCGAGGAGAAGATATGATCTGTCATCTTGATATCAGGCAAGAGGGGAGGGAGGCAGCAATCACATTCAGAAGCCATAGCGACACCCTTAGCTTGAGTTCTGGAATATACCGGTACTGTATTGAGGATGATTTTATAGGAGAGAAGGGAGACTTTTGGTGGGAGGTTTGGGTGCTACACCCATTTTGACCACGCCTTCCTCAACCCTGACTGTTTAGAGAGGAGCCAGGCTGAATGAATGGTGAATTCTCCCGTCGAAGAAACAGCCCAGATACATTTGTCTTCTGCAGATGAGGTGCAGATTCCCTCATCCGAGATGTGATCGAACACTACTTGGGAACAAACTTGGCTTGAGAGGGAGCACGCCACCCCTTTGGCCCAATCCAATCATGAACTTGAAAGATTGATGGGGTAGTTCTTGAAGCTTCCAATCTTTTAGGGGGCCCAGACCAGACCAATCTTCATCTCAGAAACTACAATTGCCACGACCAACGAGCCAGCGGGTGTGGGTAGATAAGATTGGGAGAAGATTGCAGATTTTCTTCCACAATGGCGATGCACTCCTCACGCAACTAGAACCCCCTAGCATTGGCATGTCGTTGGGATATTTCTCCCTCATGAACGCTGCCCAGCAGCTGTCACTGCCCCTACATGCGATAGTCCAGTCACTCTTCAGCCTGAACGCTTTCAAAATGCTCCTTAAACTTTTGACCCCCGACCCGCCTTCAGATTTGGGCATTGTGATCGACGTCCATCTGACCCAATGACATTTGTTCCTATCTCCTTCCCATCCCTAAAAGAAGGCAACAAAAGCTTTTTTCAGATCCCCCAGCAAGCTAGCTAGGATGTCAGAAGCTGCCATAGTGTGGATTGGAATACCCGAGAGTACATGATTTAAGAGAGTTAGACAGCCTGCCTGTAACAACAGTCCGCATATCCAACTTGAAATTCTGCGGGATATCTTTTCTAGAACAGGTTGGAAATAAGCTTTTTGGGGTCTACCCCTTTAGATAGGAACTCCGAAGTAAGTGAAGGGGGCAAACCCTCTATTGAAACCTAGGATGCGCTGTGCAGCTCTGGCGTGCGTGTCTGATTGGCTGGACAAGAGAACATGGCAGCTCTTATGTGTGTTAATTTTTTAGTCGAACGATCTCTGGTATTGGGAGAGGAAGGAATTTATACGCCGAAGGGAGGCGTTGTGCCTATTCAAAAGTAGAACCGTGTCATTGGTGAACAACATATGGGAAACAAGAGGGCAGTTTTTGCGAGACGGGCAAGGACGACAAGAACCACTGACGATCAGCCTTTTGTATCCTCTGTTAAGGACCTCTGCCACTATAATGAAGAGACCCAACGAGATGGGATCCCCTTGTCGAAGGCCCCTTGAGGATTTGAAGAAACCACACGGTTCCTCGTTTATGAGGACCGAAAGTCAAGAGTTCGACCAACATTTTTGGACCATTTCGATCCATGGACTGCTGAAGCCAAATTTGCGAAGCACTGCCTTGAGGAGCCTATCATAGACCTTTTCCATATCCAGCTTGATGAGGATATTGCCTCCTCTAACTTTATGGTCGATGTCTCGGAAGGTCTCTTGAGCCAGCACGGAATTTTCTGCTATGGATCTACCCTTAATAAATGCTTCTTGTTCCACTAAAATGATTTTGAGAAGAATTAATCTAGCAAGTCTATCAGTAATTAATTTAGCAAAAATTTAATAACACAATTGCAAAGATTGATGGGATGAAAGTTAGAGAATTTATCTGGGGCTGGGGACCTTAAAATGAGGCAAATAAGGGTTGAAGTGAAGGCCCTAGGGAGGGCTCCGCCACAGAAGAGGTAATGTGTAGCAACCAGGATGTCCTGGCCCACAATCTCCCAACATTCTTAGAAGAAGGTCCCCGAAAAACCATCAGGCCCTGGAGCTCCATCTGTTGGGATCCCCTTGACGGCCTCGAGGACCTCGTCTAGTGAAGGGTCTTCCATGAGGGCCCTGTTGTCCTCCGTTGTGATATAGGAAGGGATGACGACCATGATTTCTTCCAAGTTCCTTGCGGTTCTGCCTGCATAAGAGAGGAAAAGAAATCGATGGTGGTCTAGCCCTTCTAGCGTGATCAGCTGCTTGGCTATGAAAAAATTTAGTATTCCTATCGACTTCCTTGAGCCATTGGTTCCTGGACTGCTTTCAAAATATCTCTTTGCAAAGCTCTAAATGGGCCAGGTTTTTCTTGGCCAGCTGGAGGCGCTACTAGACTTTGGATGATCTGATCACTGTGCTAACGATTCGGCTGAACTAAACTCTGCCTCCGCCTTCTTCGAGTTCTGAAAAATGTTCCTGAATGTATCTCTATTCCAACTTTTCAAAGCGGCTTTGACATTCTTAAGTTTTCTATGAAGGATTTGCATCAGATCCCCTGCAATATCAGATATCTAAAACTTGCGAACCAGGTCCTTGAACGGGTACTCATGAAGACACCACATTCTCTGAAATTTGAATTGTTTTGGGAAGTTCAGGGAGTTGTTGGGGAAGGAGAGGAGCAGAGGAGTGTGGTTTGAGTTCAATCTAGATAAATGCCTCACTTGGAAAGATGGGAAAGATTCCAGCCAATCCGTGTTGTAGCAAGCTCTGTCAAGCCTGGCCCAAACTCTAGCCTACTCTCTTTGATTGTTGCACCACGTAAATTTGCCGCCCAAGAAACTAGCATCGATCAGCCCTTTCTCGAAATCCGTTGATCCCTGAGTGTCAAAATAATCGAACCCTCTCCTCTCTGAGGGGCTGAGAACTACATTGAAATCTCCCGCGACTACCCATGGGAAATTACTGTTCTGGGCTATCAGGTCCAGCTGATCCCACAGCGACTTGCGAAGGATTTTGCAGCATTTAGTATAGACGAATGAAGCTAAAATTAGCCCTGTCCTGCCCGAAGCCCCCATCATAATCGATAACATCTGGTTGGATGAAGATATCAGGTCTATAGAGATGGAGGAAGTATGGAAGATCCACACTTTCCCTCCTTCTAAGGATTTGAGATGGAAGAATGGAAGCGAAGCTTTAAGCCTGTACGCACGCGTTTCACATCCTCTAACATTGGTTCCAAGATAGCTACAATTCCTGATTTGAATTGTCGGATTAGCCGCTTCAGCATTCTAATGGTGGCAGAATTTCCTATTGCTCGAGCATTCCAAATAAGCAGGTTATCCATTAGACAATTTAACCGACATCACTTCTCTGCACTTTAGTTTCCTGAGTATCCCGTTCCAACCCCCATGTGGAGCAGAGACATAGGAGGGATTACGCTGCCTGGTTCGGACTAGCCCTGACTGCCTTATTTTTTTTTTTTTCATGTTTTGGTGTCTTATTTAACTCAAAGATGGGCCCTCTATGGCATTGCGGGTTGACTGAGTTTGGATTTCTTGTGAGTTTGAGGTGGTACCCTTGTCAGGAGGAAGCTGATTCAGGGGAGGAGAGGTAAGGGCTCCAGTGGAAGCCGGACCTCTAGCTGACTGAGCAGGCACAAAGGGTTGTGAGGCCTAAAATCTGACATGTGGGCTGTTAGAGTGGATATGTTTGGGTGAAAATTTTCCTGGTTGCTGGAAGGCCAAAGAGGGGCAGACAGGTTGGGCCTCAGGATAGGTATGGAGGCGAAAGGAGGCACGAGAGTTACTGCAGAAAGGTTGTGGAAAATGGTGAGATGTCTACAGAGAGTTGCATGTCACCAACAACTTCTCATCTAAAGGATGCTCTTAGGGGATAGGAATTCCATGCTACCATAGCAGTATCGTCTGATGATTCCTTAAAAGAGTTATCCATTTTGAGCAGGCTGTGGCCTACCAAGAGGGCTTTACAAGTACCCCTATAGGAGCTAGTCTCCAAGAGAGAGGGAGCTGGGTTTCTGTTCAATATTGGAGATGTTGGGATCATCGTATCCAAAAGGGTCTCTTCTGTATGAAGGGCGAATGGGGGTGCAAACATATCTCTTCGGCATGGTATGAAGGACTGGATCTAAAGGGATATGGTTCCTTGAAGGGTCCAGGCCTAAAGGCCCCCTTGTCGATGTTCCCGGGCCCTGAGTTACCAATTGGGAAAGATTTGGAGAGTGGATTCAGGTAGGGGTTTGTGGTCTCTCAGGGACCCGAGCATAAACATCATTGGTCATGCTAGTGGGGGGCAATATCGGGCCCATATGGGTAGGGCCATGATGTGAGCCTGGGTAGGTTTTCTGTAGGGCATTTGCACAAACACCTAGGGGGTGAGAAGAGGCGTTACCTAGATTGGTTGGAATGGTGTTGGTTTGGATGCTGTCATCGGGCAGGGGTGTTGCAGCTATCTTAGTCATTAGTGTTGGGGGATCGAGAGGCCGCAACAGGTGACAAAAACTCTCTCAACCCAACTTCTAGAAGAGTTTTCGGCTGGAAGGAGTCTCTCACGGGCATAAGCTTCGGCTCCTATCGCAACAGCAGGCGGTTCGAGAGATCCCCATATCGGGTACTCTGTTCCTGCTACAATCAGAGATTTGATTTTTTGTATATCCCCTGCCTCGATGCGGGATGATCTTGACCCTTGCCCCAATATGCTCAAACCCGAGGACTGATCCTCTCTCAACCTCTACAACTTGACCATATGTGTTGCCTAGCCCGATGAAGACTAATTCTAGCCAGGCGTGTGCGGGGATCCCGTAAAGGGTGATCTAGATGCCGTTGGAGACGGATGACGATTTCGAACTCCATGCTTCGAGTTTGGAGATACCCATCTTGGATTGCAGCGAGTAATCGGAGTAGAAGGAGATGAGATCCATCCTAGTTTTGAATACCAGCAGGAAACGATTCATAGCTATTCTCGTAACGTCGACTGTCAAGGCAGCGTATTTAGATTGAGCTAGGCCTTGAAGGAGACGGATGAGCGGGACTCCTCTGTCCACTGCATACCCTACCAAAGATAGAGCAAGGTGTTTTAATTTGCTTCAATTCAACCTCCTTGCAGTCTACCATAAAGTTCCTTTGCAACCGACGCAAAAAGTTGACTTTTAGCCTCAGCTACCTAACAACCAATGCCAAAAGTACCAATTGAGGTAAAATAATACACTTTTAGCATCGGTTTCTCACCGAGACAAAATGTTAGACTTTTAGCCTTGGTTTCTCACCAAGTAAGATGAAATGGTAAACTTTTAGCTTAGCTTCCTTTGCAATTGAGTAAGTAAAAGCCTCGGCTCCTTAGCAACTGAGATGAAAAAGTGGGCTTTTAAAGAAACTGAGGAAAAAAGTGAACTTTTAGTCTTGGTTTTTTAACAACTGAAGTTAAAAAGTGAAGTTTTAACCTCGGTTTCTTACTAAATGAGGCAAAATAGTGGACTTTTTTTAACCTCAGTTTCTTATCAACTGAGGTGAAATTGTAGAATTTTAGCTTTGGTTTTTCATCAATTAAGGTGAAATAGTGAACTTTTTACCTCGGTTTCTTTACAACTGAGACAAAACATTTAGACTCTGTTTTTTTCAAAAAAAAAAAAAAATTATTTTTTTATTTACCGATCGAGACTAAAATTTTGTGAATAAAGGCCTATTTTCTTGTAGTGAAACGAGCTCCTAGCATGACCACCTCATAGAACGAGGTCATTTGGACCAAAAAGCCTTCAAGATTCTTACTTAAGAGAGTAACTTAATTGTAAACTAGAGTTTTCTACTAAAACAAAGGTATAAAAACCAGCCCCTTTGTCTTTGGTCCACATAATTTCCAATGACTCAAGCTCACAAAATAGGTGGAATTTCTTTCTCCCTAATGGATTGCGTGCTACAACTTTTAACATAATTTGTAACGTGTAAAACTTCTCCAGACACACCATGACTTTTGTAATAGATCCACACTGTTCATTAATTTTTTCAAATAATTTTAGACAATGAGCTAAAAACTGAGGTATATCCAAAGCTCAAGGAGACCACACCACAAAAATCAGTGGGATTGAACAAACTGCAAACCTTCCTAAGGCCAACTGTGAAGCTTATTTGCCATCTAACATGTTCATAAGGTCACCCGTATCAGGAGAAAGGTAAAACACAAACATTAGCTTGATCAGAGCCTTCGATGGCCCCAACAAGTTTTCAACGTAGTGTCAATGCCTACTATTTCTTATGATGTGGTTTACTTGAGCTGGAAAAATGGATGAATAGTATGGATCTAAGAATTACATCATCTATCATCGTAGGCCCACGTAAATTATGGACATCGAGAAATTCCATTGGGAGAGAGAAGAAAACCAAAAGTGTTTACATACAGAACTTTCGTGGGCCCATCATGATGTATGTATTAGATCCGCACCATTCATCTATTTTTAATAACTTTTAGGGCATAAGACAAAAAGAGAAAATTGAAAAAAAAAATGAAAGAAGAAGAAGAGGCATATATAATGCTCAAGTAGCCCACACTACATAAAATAGTGGGAATTGAACGCCTACCATCCAAAACTTCTTGGAGCCATGGAAGCTGCTTTTCCTTAATCGATGGCTGTCTGACCTTATGAAGAGGTTAGATGGCTAATAAAGCTCACAGTTGATAAACCTCACACATGGACCCTAGGAAGGTTTCAACCTTAGTTGTTCAATCCCCATTGCTATATGTGGTGTGGTCCACTTGAGTTTTAGATGTGACTCATTTTTTTTCCACATGCTCTAGAATAATCTGAAAATTTTGATGGACGGTGTAGATCTAACACATATAGATCATTTTTAGCCCAGAGAAATTCCACACGGTAAATATTGGGTTGTGCGGTATGCAGTCTATTCTCCATATTAAAAATAAATAAATAAATAAAATTCGGCCTTTAACAAACAGGCGTTATTGGCGATGATGTGGACGACACTGAATTTTTCTGTGCCCTCAACACAGACTATCCGGGACGCGGATTTCCTGCGAAAGCCTTTCGCATGAAGTTCCTGCGCTTGGAATCCAGGTGTGGCCCACTGTCATATTTGTGAGAAATCCTCTCCGTCAATCCGTTTTTTGAGTTCATTTTAGGATGTGAGGCAAAATATGAACCGTATCCAATGCTCAAGTGGGCCGAAAAAGTGATAATTGAACGTCTACAGTTGAAATATTCGTGGGGCCAAAAAAGTTTTGAATCATGGTATTATTTGTGTTTTCAGTTCATCCTAGTACAAATGACGTTATTAACGGTATGGATGGTATTTAAACATCACTGTCGAACCTAGGGAGATTTCAACAGTCAAAATTTCCCTAACCACCTTTTCCTTTAGTAAGGCCCACTTGAGTCTTATATCCTACTCAATTTTGATTTCGTATCTTAAAATGATCTCACAAAACAGATAGACGGAGTGGATTTCTGAAAAACATCACGGTGGACCCATCTAAGTTTCAAGGGCAGGAACTTCCTGCGAAAAGCTTTCGCAGGAAATCCGCGTCCGACCATCCGCACCCTTTATAAACAACGACGAATGGAAAAGGCCGGCTACTTGACAGCTAAAGGAAGACGACATTATATCAATGTGTGCAATGGATATTGGTGAGATTCCGATACTAACAACAGTTGTGAATGTGAAAATCGAGGCTGTGCATCCGGTGATCCCTACCGTACGTGTGAAAAGCATAAAATTTGAACCGTCCAGTCATTTGGTGTGGGCCACATGCGTGTCAAATGTAGACCATTGCTCTGAATCTTTATAGCAATCCATTTCATCCACATGTGGGCCACCAGATGACTAGACCAACGCACCGTACGTAACAGACATGATGGGTTGACCTGAATAATGACATCGATCTTTCACACATGCACCATGGTGCCGACCTTGGAAATGGCCATCAGCAAGATCCAATTGGCCCAAGTAGCCGTTTCACTCTCTATAAGTACATGCTCAGCTTCTTGGTTTCCATGCAGAAGTCACATTCTTGAATGATGAAGACTTCCATGGCCACTCCCCCACTCTCTCTTCCATGCATGGCTTCTTCTCTTCATCACCGTACATCTTGTGCCATCGGCACTAGCCGCTCGGTCCACTTATATTGTCCATATGGACAAATCAGCCATGCCCAAAGCATATGCCAATCACCACCATTGGTATTTGGCCACCATCAAATCTCTGAGTCCCGCTACTGCAGGGGATAATGAATTGAGGCTTGTCTACGTATATGGTAATGCCATCAATGGTTTCAGCGCCGTCCTCTCTCCTGAGGAATTACAAGCTCTCAAGCAATCACCAGGCTTTGTATCTGCATACAAAGACTCGACAGTCACAATGGACACAACCCACACATACGAATTCCTCTCTCTCAATCCGTACGTCGGGCTATGGCCTGCATCTAATTACGGCAAAGATGTCATTGTTGGTGTGATCGACACTGGTGTTTGGCCAGAAAGCGATAGCTTCAACGATTTGGGTATGACCGAAATTCCAGCAAGGTGGAAGGGAGAATGCGAGCCAGGAGAAGCCTTCAATACTTCCATGTGCAACCGTAAGCTCATCGGCGCACGCTACTTCAACAAGGGCTTGGTGGCAAACCAGCCTGGTCTAAACATCTCCATGAACTCAACGAGAGACACATATGGGCATGGGACCCACACATCATCAACGGTTGCTGGGAACTACGTTCCAGGTGCATCGTATTTTGGTTATGCCAAGGGAACTGCAACTGGTGTTGCTCCTCGTGCTAGGGTGGCCATGTATAAGGTCCTCTGGGATGAAGGAGGCTACAAGTCGGACATCCTCGCAGGAATGGACCAAGCGATCGCGGACGGAGTGGACGTGATATCAATCTCGATGGGCATTAATGAGACCCCCATGTATGAAGATCCTATCGCCATTGGGTCATTCGCAGCCATGGAGAAGGGTATACTAGTCTCATCTTCGGCAGGCAACGACGGGCCATTCCTTGAATCCCTACACAACGGAATTCCATGGCAATTGACTGTTGGCGCTGGCAGCATTGACAGGAAATTCGTCGGAACGTTGACTCTAGGCAATGGGTTGACCATCATTGGTCAAACTCTTTTTCCCGCCAATGCATGGGTGGTGGATATGCCATTAATCTACAACGAGACCTTCAATGCATGCAATTCGTCGTCATTGTTGTCACAAGCCGAAGGATCCATTGTCGTGTGTGAAAACAACGGTTCGGTCTTCGAACAAATGCATGCGGTTTCTCATTCAAACCTCACCGGAGCTATATTCATATCCGACGAAGATGACCTTGAATTCGCATCTTTTTCATTCCCAGGAATCATAATTAACTCGACCGACGGCAATAAACTAATATCATACGTGGAGAATGGCAATAATCCAACGGTATCATTGAAATTCCAACAGACCATTGTTGGGACGAAACCTGCGCCGTTCGTCGCCGAATATACTTCTAGAGGTCCTTCATGGAGTTGTCCTAGTGTATTGAAACCAGATATCCTCGCCCCTGGTTCAAGAGTGTTGGCAGCTTGGATACCGAATGCACCAGTGGCACGTATTGGGTCCGGTTTGATCTTGTCGAGTGACTTCAACATCATCTCTGGGACATCCATGGCTTGCCCACATGCATCTGGAGTGGCTGCATTGTTGAAGGGGGCCCACCCTGATTGGAGCCCAGCTGCAATCCGATCGGCCATGATGACCACAGCAAATCCTTATGATAACACTCACAATCCTATCTTGGACAGTGGGAATGATTACAGACCAGCCACTCCGCTCGACATGGGGTCTGGCCACATTGACCCTAACAAGGCGCTGGACCCTGGTCTTGTCTACGACGCGGATGCACAAGACTACATTAATCTCCTTTGCAAAATGAATTACACCGATGAGCAGATCTTAACAATCACTAGAACTTCTTACCAATGCTCGAAACCATCATCTGATCTCAATTACCCATCGTTCATTGCTTGGTTTGGGAACGTTTCTTCACAGATCCGACACTTTCAAAGGACGGTGACCAATGTAGGAGACGGTGCATCAACTTACAAGGCTGAGTTGACGGTCCAGGAAAAAAGGTTCTTTGTTAGTGTCCAGCCTGATACACTTGTGTTTCGAAACAAGTATGAGAAGCTAAGCTTTAATTTGACTGTCCAGAACAGTCCAGAGAGGGGAGAGGTAGTTTCATATGGATTTCTTACATGGGCAGATGATGGGAAGAAGCATACAGTGAGGAGTCCTATAGTGGTTGTTTAAGATCATTCGACGAGGTTGAGTAGGATTTGGAATCATCACCAATAAACATTTCTTGTTTTGGATTTGTATGTCTTCTTTTTTTCTTTTTTTCTTTTTTTGGAAAGATTGGAGCACACCTGAAATAAAAAAAGGTGTACTATAGTTCTTTCCTTTGAATAAAGAGATGCCCTTGTTATAAAAGACTTCATCAGGATTTGATGGGTTTTGGTAAAAATAAAAATAGTATGGTCTTAAGAGTCAATCCTATAACCTATTCCTCCATCGAGGTTACCTTTAATGACTACTCTAACTGCTTATTTTTTGTTAATAGTCGATAAATTAATTTATTAATTTGATTAATTTGATTCACATAGGTCTCAAAAAATCAGGGTCATTACAACATCAACTTGCATTCTCAAGGCATCCATATCATAATTAACGAAAAGTAAATTCTTATTCCATTACGAATTTTACTGCTGTTTCTATCACATGGTCCTTAAACAAACCAAATAAAGTTCAAGTTTTTTTTTTTTTTTAAAGGAAAATAGTATATCACTAAAACACGAGGGGATTTGCAAAGTTTTCGGGTGGGCATCACAAAATGGCCGATGCCTCACCTATCATGTAGTGAGATGGAGCTAAATCTCCCTCAAGTAACCTAAGCCTACTTCATCCAAAAACAGAAGGCCCTTAAAAATTTCAGGGAGATCGGACTGGGCGCTAAAAAAAGTACTAGCTTGAGAAGCGTTACCTCTCCTAACCAGATTGTCTGCCACCACATTAGCTTCCCTTGGAGTGTGAACCAAGGAAAAGTCTAATCTATCCCTCAAAGCCCTGATCCTAGCACACTAGTACCTCAAAGACCAAGATGGAGTTAAGTTATTCGAAAAAATTCTCACACTGGATTTGGAATCACTAGCCACCTCAATCTTAGAAAAACCCAAATTCGCACATCTCATAAGGCCCTCCCATATGGCACATAACTCAGCTCGAGAGCCGGACCCCTGTGCCATAGCTGGAGGAGAACATAAAAATAAACTTTCCTTCATAATCTCTACCCAGGCCTCCTCTGCGCGATGGCCCTGGGTTCCCCAGAGCGGACCCGTCGACGTTGATCTTAATCCAGCCTCTCCTGGGCCTCGGTCATTTAACCACAGGAGGGGATGGTAGCTTGATAGATGGACCAGCTATGTGCAGCTGCGCGAGAAACGAGCTGAACGGCCTGTTGAGAGATGTCGGAAGGGGGAGGGATGGACCGGTCATCTCAATCCAGCAGTGAACCCAGGAAATAACCATTCAAGAAAAGAACACTTTGTTGTCAAACCTCGCCCTGTTTCTTTCCAGCCAAATCTCCCAGAAAATGAAGGAAGGCAGGAGAACGTGCGGGAGAAAGAGCTGATCAGGCGAGGTAGGGGAGATGGGAGCCCACCACAGGGTAGCTCTTTCCAACGCTGAGTGTCGAGGGCTGCCGTTGACCCTGAAGAATGGTTGGAAGTGGCACCAAATTTGCCTAGCCGCAACATCATTGGAGAAAAGATGGTCAATCGATTCCACGCTAGGCTAATGAGGAGTGGGGCAACAAACACATTTAGGGGCTATATGAATGCCTTTCACTTGAATTCTAGCCTCCGCTGGGACTGCTCTGTGGATAATTTTCTAAGAGGAGAGATTTTTAAAGGAATTAGGGGATGCCAAACCCATTTAGCCCAGGGGTATTTCACACCAACTGGCCTGAGGATTTCCCAGGCTGACTCAATTTTGAAATCGCTAGAAGAAGAGGGAATCCATGTTCTTCTCCCATCCTCAGGGGAGGTGCAGACACCTTTCTGATCAACAATACGTTCCATTATCTTTGACGACAGGAGGGATCGGGCTCTACCTAGGTCAATCCAGCCTTGGGGGACAATGAGATCGCGGACTTGTAGCACTTGAGGAGGAAAAGGATGCTGGTTCCAAGGAACGAGTGGGCCCAACTCCAACCAGGAGTCCCTCAAAAAATTCAACTCACCTTTGCCAACAATCCAATGAGACTTGGCTGCAACGAGCGGAAACAACGAGCATTCCTTCTTCTAGATTGGTGAAGCCTGATTAGAGACGCATAAGCCATCCACGTTATCAAGATCAGTAGCATTCTTAGCCCTGACAAAAGATTCCAAGCAGCTGGCCCTATCAGACTTGAAAACATTCTAGGCCAATTTCATTCTGAAGGCCGACATCACACAAGCAAGGTTCATGATCCCCATGCCCCCCTCTTTCTTGGGACAAGATATGAACTCCCACTTTAGCCAATGGAACCATTTGCGGATCCCATCCTAGCCCCAAAAGAAGTTTGCACACACTTTATCTAGCTCCCCCAGTAGAGTTAAAGGAATATCTGTTGCTGCCAACACTTGTACTAGAATACTATTCAGTACGTGGTTGATAAGAGTGGTGCAGCCCGCTTGAGACAGCAACTTTGTCTTCCACCCTGAAATTCTAAGCTGAAATTTCTCCACCAACGGACGGAAGTGGGCTCTCCCCTTGAAGATTGGAACGCCTAGGTAGGTAAACAAGGCCAACCCCCGCTGAAAACCCAAAGTTCTTTGGATAGCTTTGACCCGGTATAGGGATTGGGATGCTGAAATGATGAAAAAACTCTTATTGCTGCTGATTTTCTGGCCTGATGCAGACTGGTACGCCTTAAGGAATTATGCAATTTTCTTCAACATCAACCTCCCCCCGTTTGCTAGCAATAAAGTGTCATCTACGAAGAGTTGGTGAGAGATGGGCGGGCAGGACCTGCGAGTGGCATAGGGAAGACAGACCCCACTCCTAAAAAGGTGTTGGAAACCTCTGCTTAGAATCTCAGATGCAAGGATGAAGAGGCTTGGCGAGATCGGATCTTCCTGGCGGAGGCCCCTAGACGATTTGAAAAAATCACAGGGCTTCTCATTGATCAAAATAGAGAACTATGAGTTCACCCAACATTTTTCTACTAAATCTATCCAGATAGCATCAAAACCAAACTTAGAGAGGGCTACTTTAAAGAAACCCTAGTTCAGACGATCATAAGCTTTCTCCATATCCAACTTTATGAGGATATTGCCCCCTCTGACTTTTCTGTCTATATCCCTAAAGAGTTCTTAAGTGAGAGCACAGTTTTCAGCTGTGGCCCTGCCTTGGACAAACACACCTTGCTCAGGGGAGATAATCTTCAGCAGTATCCTGCTAAGCCTATTAGCAATTAGTTTAGATTTTTTTTTTATAAATACAATTATATAAACTAATTGGCTGAAAATTTGAAAATTTCTTAGGGTCCACTAATTTGGGGATGAGACAGATTATCGTGGCCATGAACACCCTCAAAAGGTGGCCTCCTCTAAAGAAGGAAACTGCTGCTTGGAAGATATCATGGCCAACCATCTCCCAACAGCCCTAGAAAAAGGCTCCAGTAACCATCCGAGCCTAGGGCCCCATCTTGAGGGAGGGCTTTGACAGCTGAATGGACCTCCTTGATGGTTGGCTCTTGCATTAGCTCCCTGTTAAAATCAGCAGAGATCGTCGTGGGGGAGGAGTTAAGGATGCCCTCATCCGTAGAAATCTACTCTACCGTCATCAGTGCTGCAAAAAACTCCACTACTGCTTGCATGATGGAGGCCTAGTCCGCAGCTACCTGGCCATTTGACAGCTCAATATTCTGGATGATCGCTCTCCTAGCCTTGTCAAAAGCCATGCTAAGGAAAAAGACTGGTGTTATGGTCGCCCTATTTCAACAAGTTACACCTGGATTTTTGCTTCCAGTAAATCTCCTCGCTCAGCTCTAGCCCTGCCAGCTTCACCTTGGCCTCCTTTAGAGACTTAAGGTTCTCCTGGGAAGATGATATAAGCATGGCATCTTCTGCTTGAGCTAAATCCATTTCAACCTGCTTCATGTTGTCGAAAATATTTTTAAAATTTCCTTGCCAGGATTTTAAAGCGTCCTTAACATTCCTCAGCTTACTTTGCAGGGTGAAAAGAAGATCTCCCACAACATCCGACTTCTAGACAGTCCTAATCAGTTCCTGGAAAGAGGCATGGTCCAACCACATTCTCTGAAATCTGAAGGGCTTCGTGAAAGCACAAGCAATCGCCGGGCAGGAGACAAGGAGGGGAGCATGGTCAGAGTTAAGTCTGGGCAAGTCCAAGTATTGTTGCAACAAACTCTGTCCAACCTTGCCCAACTTCTCGCCCGACCACTTTAATTGTTACACCACGTAAACTTATTTCCAGCAAAACCCGTATCCAAAAGACCTGCCTTTTCCAAGCCTTTGGTGAACTCCGCTGCGCTTTTAGAGTCAAAAGGGCCTGAACCTCTATGCTCTAAAGGGGCAAGGACTGCGTTGAAATCCCCTGCTACCAGCCAAGGTAGGGAAGACCCAGTTGTCAAGCCTAAGAGCTGGTCCCAAAGCAGCCTGCATCGCATTATGGAGCACTTGGTATAGATAAAGGAAATAAGATACCTGGTTGGGTTGCCATGGATAGAAACTAAGCAAGAAATCATCTGAGAGGAGACCATAACTAGATCCATAGAGCAAGACGAGTGGTGGAAGAGCCATACTTTTTCTCCCTCCTCAACATTTGACTTGGAGGAGTGGAATCCTAGCTTCAGCCCTAGGCGAAATCTCTTGCCATTATTGAGCATGGGCTCTAAGATGGCCACCAAAGAAGGCTTGAACTTGTTGATCAAACACTTCGGCGTGGTGATGGTGGGTTTATTTTTCACTCCAAGCTGGTGGTGGATACGCTCAACCGTTTGTGATGGTGGGCACCAACAATAGTGCGGAATTCTCGGCGGTCTACGTTGGCCTTTCCATTTGTGTTAACATGGGCCTATGGAGGGTCATAGTTGAATCCGACTCCAAGCTGGTGGTGGATACGCTCAACCGTGTCTCGCAGGTGGGGTGGAAGTGGGTGCATTGTTCAGCCCACATCTCTACCCTTATCAAGAGGGGCCTTTTTTGATTTGCCCATATTAAGAGAGAGGGGAACGGCCCGGTAGATGGCCTGGCTTGGTTAAGCAGCAAGCTCCAAGGCAACTAGTGTTTTAATGCTATGAGGGACCTCCCCCATAATATTAGGGGCAGGGTGCTGTTAGATAAAGTTAGGTTGGGAGCCATTAAGGTGATGGATCATGTATAGCTTCCTTTACGATAGGTTGTCTAAAAGTTTTTATTTTTTTTATGGCTCGTGGGCAACCCGAAGTACAATCTTCGTATCTTTCTTTGTTGATATGAATCCCAGGCTATGCTTAGCCTGCTTTTTGGAAAAAAAAAGTCCACTCCCCGGTCATTCCATATAAGCATACTATCGATGGGTGCTTTTCTTGGACAATGGACCTCGACATTTGATTTTGATCAATTTTTCTTTCAATAAAGAAACATGTGTTGTGGAAGCTCTGATTTTATAGTGCCGCATCTTAGCAGATAGCCTGCTCGATCTTCTGTAGTAGGCTATAGGAGATAACGTGGTAGAAACCACAAAGTTCCTTATAGATTGAGGGAAGGGGGGTTGCTCTTGAGAGGGGGCATGGCCAGTTAGAGCATCTGCTCTGAGAGGAGATGGTTGGTGCCAAGGGAAAGGAGAGCTGGGGACCTGATCCTCAACGAGGGCAGGGTTGGATGGCAAAGGGTGGGTATGGGATAGAGGTGAGAGCATGGAAGGCAGGGGAAGGATGGGAGAAGGGTGGGAGAACCTATTGAAAAAAGGGGATAGATCCATAGCAAGGTGGATTCCCCTGCTCTCCACACCCTTACGGGCTTTCACCAAATCCCAGACGACCCCATCATACTCACAATTAGTGCCCAAAGTTGTATAGCTTGTCTTTAGAGGGCTATCACCATAAA
Organism: Magnolia sinica; assembly: GCF_029962835.1. Classification (NCBI taxonomy): domain Eukaryota; kingdom Viridiplantae; phylum Streptophyta; class Magnoliopsida; order Magnoliales; family Magnoliaceae; genus Magnolia; species Magnolia sinica. The sequence goes on from NC_080588.1 coordinate 59,610,274, forward strand.
AAAAGGGCCTTACGTAGATTTGGAAGGAGTTGCTGGTCAAGCACAAGGGCCTTGCGTAGATTTGGAAGGAGTTTTGGTTAAGTACGAGAAGCCTTTTGAAGGGGGCGAATGGATTCTTTGGACTGATTCCTAGGGAAATGAGGTAGGGAATGGATCTTGGGGGGCTTTTCGGTGAGGGGGAATTGGGAAAAAGAAATTGGTGTGGAGTGCTCTGTAACTGGGTGCACTAGGGAGTTGAAGGGAGTGAACAAGGCACCCAGGATTGACTCTCAAGGTTGTTGGGGGCTGTTTGGGTCTTATCATCAGAACGCACTTGGTTAGCCATAGCCTCGGCCACTGTAATTAGCGAAGTTGCGGTAATATGTTGAACGGATGGGAGGGGTGAGATTGGAATGTCGTCCTGGATCGGTACAGTTACTAGACTTGGAATTTGGGGTGAAGTGCAGGCAACAGGGGTGGTTGAGGCATTTTGTCGAATAGATGGAGCGGATGGGATTGGGGACAATTCCCGGTTAGGAGCAAGTTCCTGAACTGGAGAATTAGGTAAACTGAGGGCAACCTGAGTGGTTGATGGATCAGATCTAACATGAGGTAAGGGGAGGGTTGGCCCAATCTCCTTATTTGTAGGTTGTATTGAAATTTGTATAAGATGGCACGGGGGGATAGCTGGGTGATAGAAGACCTTCACCACCCATTCCTTCGTTGTGAGATGCACCACAAGGTCAGAGGGCCCAAGACCCCGACAGATTTTGAAAAGGGGGAGTCCAGCACAGCTCAAAATGGGAACTCTAAGCCAGACACAACTAACTTCCAAACCAGATGGATATCAGTCCCTAGTTGAAGCTGCACTTTAACTCTTACTCCAATTTGGACTAAACCAAGGGATGTGCACCTGTCCACCTCTATGACCTGCCCAAATGTATTGCCTAATCCAACAAACACAGAATCAATCCAAGCATGGATAGGGATTCCATATAGGGTGAGCCAAGTACATTCTTGAGTTGATGGCAGGGAAGAATTCCAAGCCTCCACACGAGATAACTTCATTTTGAGATGCAGGGAGGAGTCTGAGTAGAAGGAGATGAGCTCGACTCTTGACTTGAAGGATAATAGGAATCTGTCCAATGTGATTTGGGTAATATCCAGTGTTGAGGCTGTGTATCTGGAATCTGCTATGGTGCAGGATAGGTGGATGAGTTGGACATCACTGTTACTAGCATGGGCTATTAAAGATAGCGAAAGGGCTCTTTGCCTGCTCCGAATATCATCCAGGTTCGCCGTAAACAAAATGGATGTCATATCAGGAGAGGAGTGAGCTGAGGTCTGTTGGAGGGGACGTTTTGGAGCCGATTGTGCTGGGGATTTGGGTGAATAATGCTTAGGGAAAAGGGGTTTTGGGGGTTTGAAGAGGGTTTTCTGAGAGAAGGGGTGGGGTGGGGTTAGTGGGAGATTGGCTCCCTGGCGGGGTTAGGGTTTACTGATATAGGGGTTTTCCTAGGCTTAGCCATCTTTACCGTCAGCCTCCTCCCATCCACCATCCGCCCGTTCAAAACACCAATCATAGCGTAAGCGTTGCCTGAGTACCGGAATTTGACGAAGGCATATCCTCTGTGCTGCTTGAGATTCACAGCCCAAAGGGGGAAGACATCCACGATTCTACCATACTTGTCGAAGATCTTGTACAGATCCTCGTGGTTTATATCGAAGGTGAGGTTCTTGACGAAAATTGAGAAACCACGCGCTCCTCTGGAACCCTCACTCATACTTTTTTTTATGATTTCTACTAGACTTCTTGGTTTTCAGACCCTATCAATTCTAAAGTGAAGTTTTGAAAAGTTTAAGTATTTATCCTTTCATTGAATGTATTATTACATCTTTCAAAAAGGAAATCAAACTTAACTTAGAAAATATGAAAAATCAAATAAATGTCTTCCACAAGCAACTTACAGAGTAAACTTAATAAGGGTAAAGGTAAATTACAAACACAATCCTTAATTTTATTGAATTAGAAAAATATTAAAAAATTCTCAATTTACGAAAATCACAATAAAAATCAAGCCTACGGAGTTAAATTTACCTAAACGATGTTAGGGAATGATCTACTCCATTTGATAGAGGAATGATCGCCATCGACATCGCCACCCGATCCATGTTATAGAGCATCGAACGCCAGCTCGAGCATCGAGACAACCTACCCGCTCCGAAGTGACGAACTCGAAGAAATCCAATGGTCGGGATCCGATCTTGACATCCTCGGGTGTAAAGAATCAATCAGGACGGATTGAGAAACAGTTCGAGAAGCGTTGGAGAAGATGAAAGAAGGAGATCCAAGGCTTACCTTTGAAGATCGTTACTATAAAAATGCGATAGATGAAGAGGCTTTGGGCATTTTCCATTTGAACATTTGCATAAATGAAAGGAGAATCGAATAATCCTGGACTAGTTTTTTCCTCCACTAGGGTTTTGCATAATGGAATGCAATGAGAGCGGTGGTGCTTAATCGAGTGAGGCAAACCATGCATTTGATCTTATGTAGGTCTAGTATGATGTGTGTGTGGGGTGCAAATTGGGTACTGACCCCTAGGACCTAGCTAGAGATGGGCAATCCTATTAGGGGCTCTGTGGGGCCCACTATGATGAATATGCTCTATTGATGCCATCCATCCATCTTGTAGAATAATTTTAGGTCATCAGACAAAATGGAAGCAGATTGACGGCACAAGTAGACCACACCGCAGGAAGCATTGGGAGGCCCACCATGATGTATGTGTTATTTCCACATTGTTTAGCCATTTGGAGAGATCATTTTAGGGCATGAGCCAAAGAACAAGGCAAATCCAAATCTCAGTTGGACCACACCATGGGAAATAGTGAATGGAACGTCTACCATTAAAATTTTCTTGGGGGACACTACTCAAATTGATATTTGTGTTTTCTCTTCGTCCATGTATGTGTAAACTTATGAACAAGTTAGATCTCAAACAAATATCACAATAGGCCCTGGGGAAGGTTTCAATGATGGGTGTCCCCACTGTTTTCTGTGGTGGGGTCACTTGAGCTTTGGATTAGATATGTTTTTTTAGGGGCCACCATGATACATGTGTTTTATCCAAGCCGTCCATCCATTTTCATAGTTTATTTTAGAGCACGAGCTTAAAATGGAGGTAGATCAAAGGCTTGAGTGGGCCACACCACAGGAAGTAGCGGCGACAATGATGCCCACCATTGAAACCTTCTATGGCCATCGTGATGTTGATTTGCCAATCCTGCCTGTTCATAAAGGTAAGAAAGACTTGGATGAAGGCGAAAAATAAATATAAGCTTAATCCAACAAATTTGTAGCCCCACAAGAGCTTTCCACCAGTAGTAGCTCCATCCCCATTATTTCCTATAATGTGGTACACAAGGCTTAAATTTGCCTCATTTTTTGGCTTAAGACTCTTAGCCTCAGTTCCTTAGCAACGGACGCAAAATAGAGGACTTTAAGCCTCAGTTCCTTAGCAAATCAAGTGCCCTTGGTTCCCTAGCAACCGAAGCAAAAAAGCAGACTTTTAGCCTCTTTTATGCTCAGTTCATTTACAACCGAGGAGAAACTGTGGACTTTTAGCCTCGGTTTCTTAACAATTAAGGCTTAAAAAGTGGACTTTTAACCCCTGTTTCTCATTGAACTGAGGCAAAATAGTAAACTTTTAGCATCAGTTTCTCACTAGCTGAGACATAATGGCAGACTTTTAGCCCGAGTTTCTCACCAACCGAGATAAAATAATAAACTTTTAGCTTTGGTTCCTTAGTAAAATTTTTTTTAAAAGAAAAAAAAAGGGACTTTTAACCTCAGTTCCTTTGCAACTGAAGTAAAAAAGTGGACTTTTAACCTTAGTTTCTAAACAACTTAGGCTTAAAAGTGAACTTTTAACTTTGGTCTCTTACTAACTAAGGTAAAATAATAGACTTTTAGCCCCGATTGCTCACTAAATGAGGCAAAATGACAGACTTTTAGACTCACTTCCTCACCAACTGAGGTGAAATGGTAAACTCTTAGCCTCACCAACCGAGGTAAAATAATGGACTTGTAGCCTTAGTTCCTTAGTAATCGAGGCAGAAAAGTGAGCTTTTAGCCTTAGTTTCTTTGTAACTGAGGCGAAAATGTTGAGTTTTAACCTCGGTTTCCTAACAACTGGGGTTAAAAAGTGGACTTTTAGCCTCAGTTTCTTACCAATTGAGGCAAAATAGTGGACTTTTACCCTCAATTTCTTACTGAGGTAAAATAGTAGACTTTCAACCTCAGTTTGACACCAACTAAAATGAAATGGTAAACTTCTAGCCTCGGTTCCTTTGCAATCGATTAAAAAATGTGGACTTTTAGCCTTGGTTCCATGAAAAAGCAAGCTTTTAGCCTCGGTTTCTTTATAACCAAGGCAAAAAAGTGAACTTTTAGACTTAGTTTCTTAACAATTGAAGCTAAAAAAGAAAAAGCCTTTTAACCTCGATTTCTTTCTAAATGAGGCAAAATAATGGACTTTTAGCCTTAGTTTCTTAACGAGGTGAAATGGTTGACCTTTGGCCTCGGTTTTTCATCAACTAAGGCAAATATATATATATATATATATATATATATATATATATAGAGAGAGAGAGAGAGAGAGAGAGAGAGAGAGAGAGAGAGAGAGAGAGAGAGAGAGAGAGAGAGACTTTTAGCTTCAGTTCCTTTACAACCGAGACAAAAAATGAACTTTTAACCTCAATTCATTAGCAACTGAGGCTAAAAAGCATATTTAGCCTCTTTTTTTAAGAGGCTAAAAAATTGTGGCTAAAGGCCTATTTTCTTATAGTGATACGCACTCCCTACCATGACCACTTCACAATATGAGGCCATCTAGACCAAAAAACCCTTCAAGATTCTAACTTAATAGAGTAACTTAACTGAAAACTATAGTTTTCCACTTAAATAAACATATTAAAAAAACAACCCCTTTGTCGTTGGTTTTCTATTAAAACGAACGTATAAAAAACAACTCCTTTGTCTTTGGTCCACATCATTTCCAATGACTCCAGCTCACAAAATAGGCCGAATTTCTTTCTCCTCGATGGATTGGGTGCTACATAACACAACTTTTAACGTGTAAAACTTCTCCAATTCCACTATGACTTTTGTATTAGATTCATACCGTTCATTAGTTTTTTCATATAATTTTAGACCACAAGTTAAACAAATGAGGTATATCCAAAGCTCAGGGGACCACACCACAGAAAGCAATGGAATTGAACAAATTATCGTTGAAACCTTCTTAAGGGCCAACTATGAGAATTATTTACCATCTAACCTATTCATAAAGTCATTGTTACCCACATGAAAAGTCATTGTTACCCATATGAAGGTAACACACAAATATGAGCTCAATCAGAGCCTTTGGTGGCCCCAATAACTTTTCAATATGCGTCAATTCCTATTGTTTCATGTAATGTGGTCCACTTGAGCTTTGGATCTGCCTTGGTTTTCGGTTCATATCCAAGAATGATCTAAAAAATGTTTGAATGGTATGGATCTAAGAAATACATCATCATGGGCCCGCATAAATTTCAGACGTCTAGAAATTCCACTACGGATAGAGAAGAAAACTAAAAGTGTTTACATGTGGAACTTTTGTGGGCCCTATTGCGCAGCATGCCAACAACGCAGTGAACCGAGATCCAATCTCCGGTCTCACCCACAAGCGATAAACAGAAAGAAATATAAACTAGAAATAGAATTAAAGCATTCCAAACAAAACCACAAGACAAGATATACATGGAAAAACCCCAAACAAGGGTAAAAAACCACGGGTGCAAACTTCCACTATGAAGAAAACGAGATTACAAGCAATATACTAACCTTTTCCCTTTGGATGTATAAAGAAAACTTTTTGCTCACACTTTAGAATAACTCCCAATACCCTAGAAAAGCCCTAGGGACTCGTATTTATAGTTTAGGCAACTTTCCTTTCACACCTCTACAAAAACCGACTTAAAAATCCACAATCCGTACAAAATCCGGAAATGAATCTATGTAACCTCGACTGGTCGAGCAGGGTCCTTGACCGGTCGAGCACCTCAGACCTCAAAAAACATAACTCGCTGGACTTTGAATCGAGCTAGTCCTCGACTGGTCGAGTAGGGCACTCGACTGGTCGAGCAGCCCTGTCCATATGTGACTCCACATCTCAATAATCTCTCACTTGGAAACACATCGCCATAAACCTTTGTCTTTTATATCCGGAGTGCATGACCTCCTCATCTTTAAGCCTGAAGACCAATCAAAGCTGAACAGAGCTTTAGCTTCTCTCGTATGACCGCCTTAGTCAGCATATCCGCAAGATTCTCACTTGTATGAATCTTCTTCAGAGAAATCGATCCATCTTCTTGTAACGAACGTATGAAGTGATATCTGATGTCAATATGCTTGGTCCTTGAATAAAAGGCTAAATTCTTAGTCAAGTGTATTACACTCTGACTATCACTGTACAACTTGCAATCTGCTTGCTTCTGACCCAACTCTTCCATGAAACCTTGCATCCACACCATCTCCTTGCACACTTTTGTAGCTGTAACATATTCTGCATCCGTTGTACTGATAGATATTATCTTCTGTAACTGAGAGACCCAACTGACTATAGCACTTCCAAGAGTAAAGACATAACCTGTAATGCTTCTTCTGCTGTCGATATCTCCTGTTAAATTTAAATCTACGTAGCCTTGTAGCTTGATTTTCGATCCACCATAACATAGCCCTATATCCACGGTACTTACTAGGTATCTAAGGATCCACTTCACAGCTTCCCAATGTTCCTTCCCGGGGTTGTTCATGAACTTACTAACAACTCCCACTACTTGAGCAATGTCTGGCCTCGTACTCACCATAACATACATGAGACTCCCAATAGCTGACGCGTATGAGACTTTAACCATGTAGTCCCGTTCCTCAAACGTCTTTACACCTTGCTCCTTAGAAAGCTTGAAGTGGTTGCCTAATGGAGTATTAACCGGCTTAGCACTTCCCATATTGAATTGATCAAGTACCTTGCTATGTACTCTGCCTGTGACAAAACCAGTTTCTTGTTTTTCCTGTCACGCTTTATCATCATACTTAGGATTTATTTTGCAGCTCCTAAATCCTTCATGACAAATTCTATAGACAGTTGTCTTTTGATATCTAAGATATCCTTCATACTTGAACCGACCACAAGCATATCATCAATGTACAGAAGAAGGATGATGTACGACGTATCAAACTTCTTCAAATAGCAACAGTAGTCTGTATGACATCTCCTATAACCGCTTCCCGACATGAAACTGTTGAACTTCTTCTACCACTGCATCGGGGCCTGCTTCAGGCCATATAGACTCTTCTTCAGTCTACACACTTTATTCTCTTTTCCTGATGCCATGTATCCTATCGACTGATGCATATATATCTCTTCTTCAAGGTCCCCCATGAAGAAAGGTTGTCTTAACATCTAGTTGTTCTAGATGTAAGTCCTCTTAGCCACTATACTCAAAACCATGTGAATCGTAGACATTTTCACTACCGGTGAAATTATTTCAGTGAAATAGATACCTACCTTTTGTTGAAAACCTTTCACAACCAATCTAGCCTTGTACCGTTTCGAATCATTGTGCTCCTCCTTCAGTCTGTAAACCCACTTGTTATGAAGAGCTTTCTTACCCTTAGGTAGATTAACTAACTCCCATGTACGATTAGACTCAAGAAAGTCCATCTCATCATCCGTGGCCTGCTCCCACTTAACCGGTATATCTGACTGTAATGCCTCTTCAAAACACTCTAGTTCACCATTATCTGTCAGCAATAGATAATGTAAGGAGGGTGAGTATCAAACCATGGGTCTCCTCTCCCAAGTAGACCTCCTCACAATCGGTGTCTGTGGCTCTGCCTCATAATGCTCCTGTGCATGATCATCCTATGGCGCTGTAACACCTGTGTCCAACAACTTTTCCAACTATACGAATTCTTTCTCATCGGTCTTGTTTTGCTACACATTGTCTTTATGCATCACTTTTTCATTGAAGACTACGTCTTTATTTCTGATGATTTTTCTATTTTCTGTATCCAAAAACTTGTAGCCAAAATCATGCTGCCCGTAGCCTATAAACGTGTACCTCCTGAACTTCACATCCAGCTTGTTTCTATGCTTTGCATCAATGTGAACATATGAAGTGCAACCGAATACTCTGAGATATCTAAAGTTCACTTCTTTCCCAGTCCACGTTTCTTCTGGTAGCCCACCATCCAATGGTGTTAGGGGACTTCTATTGATGAGATATGCGGCAGTATTCAAAGCATCTGCCCAAAATGTCTTAGGCAATCCTACATGTAACCTCATGCTCCTGGCGCGCTTAAGGATGGTCCTGTTAATGCGCTTAACCACACCATTGTGTTGTAGTGTCCCTGGAATCATTTTTTGATGTTTGATTCCATTTGTTGCACAATACTCCTCAAACATCTTATCACAATACTCTTCTCCATTATTAGATCTGAGACATTTTACTATTTTACCTGTCTCATTTTCTACCATTACTTTCCACTTCTTAAATACATCAAATACATTAAATTTATGCTTTAAGAAATAAACTCACAGTTTTCTACTAGCATCATCAATGAAGGAAACAAAATAATGGGAGCCACCAATAGATAATACCTGTACTGATCCCCACACATCAATGTTTACAAGCTCCAACAGATGTGTCTTTGGAGCGCGTCTTGTCTTCTTAAAGCTCACCCTCTTCTGCTTTCCATATAGGCAGTTCTCGCAGAATTCCAAGTCAATAGATTTCAGCCCTGGTAGCTTCCCTTTTAATAATAACACTTTCATCCCTTTCTCACTCATTTGTCCCAACCTCTGATGTCATAACTGCTCATTCATTCTAGTTGATGTGACTGTGAGTGAACTATACGATCCTGAAGTCACATACAAAGTTCCTTTCTTCTTGCCTCGAGATATCACTAAGGCACCTTTTGTGATCTTCCAGGAATCACTGGTGAAGGTCGTCACATATCCGGTATTGGCTAACTGTCCCACTGAGATCAAGTTCCATGTCAAACTCGGTACATGTCTGACATCCTTCAATTTCAAAACCATTCCATCTTTTTGATTTATATAGACATATCCCTTTTCAACAATACTACAGGGCTCATCATCACTCAGGTAGACTCTCCCGAAGTCACCTGACACATAATCACGCAGAACTTCTTTACATGAAGTGGAATGAAATGACACACCTGAGTCTATGACTCAAGACTCATTCCTCGCATCAAGAGATAAGATCAACACCTCTATGTCACTCTCTTCAGATAGATTCATTGAATCCTTCTCGCCTTGAGAGCTTCCTTCTTGTTTCTTAAGCATCCTGCAGTCACATTTCATGTGTCCCTTATTCCCACAATGCCAACATCCGTCTTCATCTTTCGGTTCCTTGGACTTCTTCCTTAACTTAGAACGTCCGTATTTATTGCCTCATTTGTTCAGCGATCTTCCTCTTAATTCAAAGTTTAGAGCATTCCCTAAATCCCCTAAAATTCCTGATGTCTTTCTTCTAGATTCTTCGTTGAGAATTAGATCGGCTACATCATTGAATTTCAGCTTTGTCGAGCTCACAGCAATCACCAAACCATCCCAACTGTCTAGCAAACTGGACAAGATCAATAACGCCCTGACCTCGTCCTAAAAAACAATGTCAATGGATTCCAACTAGCTCGTGACTGTATTGAAGTCATTTAGATGTTCAGCCATGCTCCCACCTTCTGACATCTTCATGTTGAATAGCCGTTTTATGAGATGAACCTTGTTAGATGCTGAGGGTTTTTCATACATCGTAGCTAGGGCTTTCATTAATTCTTTTGTGTTTTTCACCTTGGATACGTTGAAAGCGACACTCTTAAAGAAAGAGAGTCGGATCGTTCCTAAAGCCTTCCGATCCAATAAAAATCATTCATCATATGTCATCTTCTCTAGTTTCTTCTCTTTTCCTTCTAAAGGAATATAAAGATCCTTCTGATATAGATAATCCTTCATCTGCATTTTCCAGAAGGCAAAGTTTGAACCATCAAACTTCTCAATTTTAATCTTCCCTTCTTCCGTCATCGCTCCCAATAGAACTAAACCAATAGTTCTGATACCAGTTGTTGCGCAGCACGCCAACAACGCAGTGAACCAAGATCCAATCTCTGGTCTCACCTACAAACGATAAACATAAAAAAATATAAACTAGAAATAGAATCAAAGCATTCCAAACAAAACCATAAGAGAAGATATATATGGAAAAACCTTAAACAAGGGTAAAAAACGACGGGTGCAAACTTCCACTATGAAGAAAACGAGATTACAAGCAATATACTAACCTTTTCCCTTTGAATGTATAGAGAAAACCCTTTGCCCACACTTTAGAATAACTGCCAATACCCTTAAAAAGCCCTAGGGACCCGTATTTATGGTTTAAACAACTTCCCTTTCACACCTCTGCGAAAACCGACTCAAAAATCTGCAATCCGTACAAAATCTGGAAACGAATCTGCATAACCTCAAAGGTTATAAACCCACATATTGTGGTGAGCCTCATAGGTAGCCCAGTAGTTCAACTATGTAGGCAATTTCACACTTAATACAAGTGAGTTGGTGTTCACTCCCCAAGTATAGGGTTGTGATGTAGTAATAAACTCGGTGAGACCGAGGTCGAATCCCAAGGGACTGAAACCTATACATTGAAACCAGGTAGAAATAGAACTAGCCTAAGATGCAATCTAAATCAAATATAAATTGATGAATAATGGTGAGAAATTAATGTAGAACTTAAGGAATTCAGAGCAAGAAACTAGGGATTCAGAGGATCCACTTGTAGAGATCAGGGAGATCTTATGCCTGCATCAAGAATCATGGAAATCAAACTGAACTTACTTGATCTAGTCTTCACGAGATGAAAGGTATATGAATCAGAATGGATTCCATCATCAAACCATGCCCAGGAGACAAAGCAAACAACAAAATTAAACTAATTACCAACCAAGTCAACAATGCATGAAAGTTAGGAAGGATACCGCCATCCGACCATGCCCATGAGACGATAGTGAACAACAGGGCTTCCTGACGTCATAAACATAAAAAAGGAGGAAGAAATACTCAAAACCATCGTAGATCTATTGTAATTTCAGTCACAACAAACCATTAAAAATAACTGAAAGTATTCATTTTAATTTGAACAAAAATCAACATTAGTCAGTCTAAACAATAGGCGCAAGTAAAGTCTCTCCCATCAGACTATAAGCTTCACCTCTTAGCCCTAGCTAAGAGGTTTAGCCAATCACGAGCATGATTAGGCTGAATTCAAAATAAACAAGAGAAGAGGAAGAAAAGAAAAAGAGAAAACCAAGCCCAACCCAAGCCAGCCCTACGTCCACACCTGCCAAAGTCTTCTCTCCCCCTTGCAATTGTCCAAGCCTGCCACCGAGCCCACGTGCAGCCACCCCGATTTGGATCCCGGTTCCCCTCCCCGTTGCACTCTCTCTCTCTCTCTCTCTCTCTCTCTCTCTCTCTCTATAGAACTCTAGTCGGAGCAGAGTTTCCGCACTCTATGCGGAAATTTTTCGTAGCAGCGGGGTTGGCTGGGGCTTGCGTATCAACCTTTATGCAGTCAGTAAGTTACACAGCAGCCGGCGGAAAAATGCAAACTCATTGCGTTTGGTTTGAGTTTTCAGGATGGTGGTCATCCCATCTTCCATTCTGACTTCATGGCTGGGGTCAGGACCACCTGATCGAGCGTGTGGACGGTCCGGATTATCTATGTGATCAGCGATGGTGGCCCACCTGGATCGACCACAACCTCTGCTGCAGAACAGAGCTCGGGCAAACGCTCGCTGTGAAAGTCGGTGGGCCTTTTGTCGGTGTCTTTATGGAAATCCACTCGGATCATTTGATTCACATCGAAAAACTGGTCGGACGTGGTCCGTTTTGGATCGGATCCGATGTGGCCCACAGAGTTTTTCATACTACCGTCCGTCCCCCGTTTGGATGGCTGAAATTTGACACGAGCTGTCTCTTAACATTCCGCCAGCTAGAATATAGTTAGAGGGCCCGTGGCACTCCAATAGACGGTCCAGATTATTCAAATGGAGGATAGGTGGGGCCCACAATCATCATCCGGCGGTCCAGCGGTGAGGACACTGTTTCCTTGCGTGAGACGGATCGAGTCAAGGCAGCTTTGACTGCCTTGATGTTTTGGTGCAGCGCGGGAGTGCATAGTAACGTGCACTTGCAAGGAACAAATGGGGTCCACTATGATGTATATGTAAGATCCGATCCATCCATTTATTTTGTCAGCTCATTTAATGAGTTGAGCCCAAGATTGAAGCATTTTCGGATACCAGGCGGGCCCCAAATCACTGATTTATGGGCTGATCTGTCCGTTGGGCCACTTTCAGAGGGATCCAATGGCTGAAATTTGACGTGTACGGTTAGTTTTTGGACCTCGAGCCATGTATAAAGTTTCGAGCCAAACAAATGATGGAAACCCAGTGATCTTACATTCTGGCTGACTTTCAGGCCGCTTGAGCTTCAGTTTCTCGATTTTCGCGGATCCCTGGCATGTAATTCCATCGATCTTGGTCCCCTGAAGTCCTATCCAATGCCTTGGTGATGCCAGAGTGTTAAATCCATGTTTTTAACGTCCTTTCTAATCCATGCTCGTAGATTCACCTTGCATCACAACATGATTAAAATAAGGCGTTACACAGTATCATGCTCGTAAATCCAGCTACTAAGTGGGGTCTAATGTGCAATATTTGATCCTCAACAGTAAGTGTTCAATCAATACTGTGCGGTCCAATTCAGATTTGAATCAACCTTATTTTTGGGTTCACACCATAAAATTGATCTGGAAGAATGGATGGACGGCGTGGATAAAATGCATACATCATGGTGGGGCCCACAGAGCACTGACCACTAGCCACTTGGCTACTGGCAGCGTCACTAGCCAAACCGCGTCCATAATATGGGTGGTCTTATCCTTAGGAGACTGTTCCTAGCCATGTATTAGACCATCAATTCAAATATTCTACCATCAATTGAAATATTCTATGTATTTCCTCATCTAAACAACTTCTTTTGTGCGTGGTATATCCAAAGTGGGTTCCATCATACTGTTGGTCTGGATTAGCGAACCATGGACTTGTGTAATAAAAATACAGATCAGTCTTTAGAAATTGCCATTAGGTACCGTATAAAAATGTTCTCACACATCCTTAAGTCCAGTTTTGAAGACACCAAAAACTGAATTCATCTTTGTTAAGTTAACAACAATTATGTATTAGAGATGTTTAGTTAACAACAATTATGTTTTAGAGATCTTGATCTCTAATACACTAATGAGTTCAAGAATTACTTATTAGAGGTCAAGATCTCTAATACACAATTAATTACTGTTAATGTAATTGAGATAAATCATTTTTAGGCATATACCAAGCAGGGCCTTACTGTTGAAAAATGAGATACTTCAAGATTAAAAAAGATATTTTACTTGTATTTCTTGCATACATATTTTGACAGTGGCATATCTTTCTTGCATACTTTGAAAATGAGAATAACTCTTTGACTGTAATCAACTCATGTAATAGACTATTAGATAGCACTTGATTGTAATCAACCTATGTAAAACCTATGTAAGAGTCCATTACATTGCGCATGTGGGAGTTTTGTGCTCTCATTGCTAGTCCCCAACTTGGATAGAGGAGGGTTGCATCAGGTTAGTAGCTGGCCTCAAACTTATGCCATAACTTTCATCATGGATCTGAACAATATGACCTTGAAAAGGAGAATGATCACGCAGAGTGCACTACATGGTAATTATTATGGTCTTGAGTTGTCATGGAGCACCTCGAGTGTGTGGATGACATCTAGCAAATGATCCCAACCATGATGAGCGGATGACCTAAAAATTAGCCTGATCTAACATCAGGTGGGCCACAATATACAAAACAATGAAAAATGATAGGCGAGTTGGATGGCATACACACCACAACAGGCGTTGCATTTATCTTGGAGTCTTCTTGATGGTTGTACATTATTCTCTTATGGTGTGCCCCACCCGATACTTGGATTGATTGAGTTTTGGGCCATACCCACTTGATGATTGTATCGACTTGTTGGCATGCACATGCAAAATGGGCCACAATAACTCAACTTTCTAACTATTATCATGGAGTGAAACTATATGCAATTATTCTATATTAAAAACAAGTATAATTTATAATATAGAGATGAGTTCATTTGTGATGATCCTCATTGCCAAGTAGGTCTAACTACATTTCATGTGCTACAATGAAAAACAGAGGAAATCCATAGCTCAAGTGGAGATACCTCGTTTTAACACTTGAGGTCTTGGTATCGATCCCTAGTGGGGGTGGCTAACATGGAGTGTGTGTACTGACATGGGTGTGTACTAACAAGCTAACCCAAAAGAAAAAAAGAAGAAGAAGAAGAAGAAGATGAAATCCATACGTAAGATATCTTTCAATTTCACACACCAGATATCATTATACACAGTCAATTCATGATGATTAACAAATAAATGTATTATACCTATCCTTAAATAAATGTTAGTAAACATTTTTAGATTGTTGATGACAAATAGTATGCATTCGATAGACATAAATAGAGATTTATTTCTTCATTTGCTTTGATTAGGGGATCAATGAGTCAGGTATGGGTGAGGTTAAGGTTAACCTAAAGCTAACATGTTTACTTAACATGTTAAGTCTTTTAACCCAAACCCGATTGATAACCCATTGCCTTGTGGCCTGATCCCACCTACTTAAAAATTCATCAAACCAACCCATTTAATTGTAAATGGGTCAAGCTTGATCGACCCTGCTTGACCTGGCACGATCGCACTTGTTTTAAGAATGGTATATGGGGCTAAGGGTATGCTGGTACAATCCAATTAGTAAACACATACCAAGTTAACTCCATCATGTGAATGTATCTACCTATTGCCATTTGTCTATTAATTTGTTTTGAATTTTCAGTCGGGATGCATTCGTTCATTTGGCCCATTGATAAGCTATATGTTGGTTTGTCAGCGGGTCGGTTAAGGGGTACCCATACCGGCTAGTTCGTGCTGTGGTTCGGTCCCACAATGTCTAAGTGCTAAACTTGACATTCTGTACCTGGGAACTAGTAAGGATAGAGTGTTAATAGATTTGTGTTGGGTTTGTTTCAAGTTTGGGCATGGGTACAAGTCAGGTTGATCCAACGATCATGTGGGCCACCGCTTGAATTTAGAGGTTTTTGGGTGGTTGTCAATTGTTTTCTATACTGTGGCCTGCCTAATGATTGTATAGGGCTGATTTTTGAGTATTACATCATCATGGTGGGGCTTAATGCTCAATTAAATGAAGTATACACGCTACAAGAAAGCGTACCTTAGCCGACTGATGGGGTTACCGTTTGCTGGCGGCTGGTTTTAATAGCTGCGGGTGAAGGGTCCTATAAGAAGGAAAAAAAAAAACCCAACCTTCATTTCCGCCCTTTCATCTCTAGCCGCGTGCCGATTCTCCCTCTCCGGTCCCTCAAGCTCTCCCTCTCTACTCGCTCTTCCTCCCTCTCCCTCTCCCTCTCGCTCTCCCTCCCTCTCCGTTCGCTCTCCGTCTCGCTCTCCCTCTCCTTCTCGCTCTCCGTCTCGCTCTCCCTCTCCTTCTCGCTCTCCCTCTCACTCTCTCTCTCTCTCAAAATCCTAGTCATCTCTCTCTTTCTCTCTCTATCTCGTCGGTCCTCTGCTGCAGTTCAGTTTCTCGATTTTCGCGGATCCCTGGCATGTAATTCCATCGATCTTGGTCCCCTGAAGTCCTATCCAATGCCTTGGTGATGCCAGAGTGTTAAATCCATGTTTTTAACGTCCTTTCTAATCCATGCTCGTAGATTCACCTTGCATCACAACATGATTAAAATAAGGCGTTACACAGTATCATGCTCGTAAATCCAGCTACTAAGTGGGGTCTAATGTGCAATATTTGATCCTCAACAGTAAGTGTTCAATCAATACTGTGCGGTCCAATTCAGATTTGAATCAACCTTATTTTTGGGTTCATACCATAAAATTGATCTGGAAGAATGGATGGACGGCGTGGATAAAATGCATACATCATGGTGGGGCCCACAGAGCACTGACCACTAGCCACTTGGCTACTGGCAGCGTCACTAGCCAAACCGCGTCCATAATATGGGTGGTCTTATCCTTAGGAGACTGTTCCTAGCCATGTATTAGACCATCAATTGAAATATTCTACCATCAATTGAAATATTCTATGTATTTTCTCATCTGAACAACTTCTTTTGTGCGTGGTATATCCAAAGTGGGTTCCATCATACTGTTGGTCTGGATTAGCGAACCATGGACTTGTGTAATAAAAATACAGATCAGTCTTTAGAAATTGTCATTGGGCACCATATAAAAATGTTCTCACACATCCTTAAGCCCAGTTTTGAAGACACCAAAAACTGAATTCATCTTTGTTAAGTTAACAACAATTATGTATTAGAGATGTTTAGTTAATAACAATTATGTTTTAGAGATCTTGATCTCTAATACACTAATGAGTTCAAGAATTCCATATTAGAGGTCAAGATCTCTAATACACAATTAATTACTGTTAATGTAATTGAGACAAATCATTTTTAGGCTTATACCAAGCAGGGCCTTACTGTTGAAAAATGAGATACTTCAAGATTAAAAAAGATATTTTACTTGTATTTCTTGCATACATATTTTGACAGAGGCATATCTTTTTTGCATACTTTGAAAATGAGAATAACTCTTTGACTGTAATCAACTCATGTAATAGACTATTAGATAGCACTTGATTGTAATCAACCTATGTAAGAGTCCATTACATTGCGCATGTGGGAGTTTTGTGCTCTCATTGCTGGTCCCCAACTTGGATAGAGGAGGGTTGCATCAGGTTAGCAGTTGGCCTCAAACTTATGCCATAACTTTCATCATGGATCTGAACAATATGACCTTGAAAAGGAGAATGATCACGCAGAGTGCACTACATGGTAATTATTATGGTCTTGAGTTGTCATGGAGCACCTCGAGTGTGTGGATGACATCTAGCAAATGATCCCAACCATGATGATCGGATGACCTAAAAATTAGCCTGATCTAACATCAGGTGGGCCACAATATACAAAACAATGAAAAATGATAGGCGAGTTGGATGGCATACACACCACAACAGGCATTGCATTTATCTTGGAGTCTTCTTGATGGTTGTACATTATTCTCTTATGGTATGCCCCACCTGATACTTGGATTGACTGAGTTTTGGGCCATACCCACTTGATGATTGTATCGACTTGTTGGCATGCACATGCAAAATGGGCCACAATAACTCAACTTTCTAACTATTATCATGGAGTGAAACTATATGCAATTATTCTATATTAAAAACAAGTATAATTTATAATATAGAGATGAGTTCATTTGTGATGATCCTCATTGCCAAGTAGGTCTAACTACATTTCATGTGCTACAATGAAAAATAGATGAAATCCATAGCTCAAGTGGAGATACCTCGTTTCAACACTTGAGGTCTTGGTATCGATCCCTAGTGGGGGTGGCTAACATGGAGTGTGTGTACTAACAAGCTAACCCAAAAGAAAAAAAGAAGAAGAAGAAGAAGAAGATGAAATCCATATGTAAGATATCTTTCAATTTCACACACCAGATATCATTATACACAGTCAATTCATGATGATTAACAAATAAATGTATTATACATATCCTTAAATAAATGTTAGTAAACATTTTTAGATTGTTGATGACAAATAGTATGCATTTGATAGACATAAATAGAGATTTATTTCTTCATTTGCTTTGATTAGGGGATCAATGAGTCAGGTATGGGTGAGGTTAAGGTTAACCTAAAGCTAACATGTTTACTAAACATGCCAAGACTTTTAACCCAAACCCGATTGATAACCCATTGCCTTGTGGCCTGATCCACCTACTTAAAAATTCATCAAACCAACCCATTTAATTGTAAATGGGTCGAGCTTGATCGACGCTGCTTGACCTGGCACGACCGCACTTGTTTTAAGAATGGTATATGGGGTTAAGGGTATGCTGGTACAATCCAATTAGTAAACACATACCAAGTTAACTCCATCATGTGAATGTATCTACCTATTGCCATTTGTCTATTAATTTGTTTTGAATTTTCGGTCGGGATGCATTGGTTCATTTGGCCCATTGATAAGCTATATGTTGGTTTGTCAGCGGGTCGGTTAAGGGGTACCCATACCGGCTAGTTCGTGCTGTGGTTCGGTCCCACAATGTCTAAGTGCTAAACTTGACATTCCATACCTGGGAACTAGTAAGGATAGAGTGTTAATAGATTTGTGTTGGGTTTGTTTCAAGTATGGGCGTGGGTACAAGTCAAGTTGATCCAACGATCATGTGGGCCACCGCTTGAATTTAGAGGTTTTTGGGTGGTTGTCAATTATTTTCTATGATGTGGCCTGCCTAATGATTGTATAGGGCCGATTTTTAGAGTATTACATCATCATAGTGGGGCTCAATGCTCAGTTAAATGGAGTATACACACTACAAGAAAGCGTAGCTTAGCCAACTGATGGGGTTATCGTTTGCTGGCGGCCGGTTTTAATAGCTGCGGGTGAAGGGTCCTAAAGAAGGAAAAAAAAAAAAACCCAACCTTCATTTCCGCCCTTTCATCTCCAGCCGCGTGCCGATTCTCCCTCTCCGGTTCCTCAAGCTCTCCCTCTCTACTCGCTCTCCCTCCCTCTCCCTCTCCCTCTCGCTCTCCCTCCCTCTCCCTCTCCCTCTCCGTTCGCTCTCCGTCTCACTATCCCTCTCCCTCTCCCTCTCCCTCTCACTCTCTCTCTCTCAAAATCCTAGTCACCTCTCTCTCTCTTTCTCTCTCTATCTCCTCGGTCCTCTGCTGCAGTTCGGCCTTCCGTTGCTCGTGAATCTCCGATTCTCAGGTATGATGTAAACCTTTTCCCTTCTTGCTGTTGCTTTCTGCAATTTAGAATACCTGATTAGGGATTTGCATTGTCGAATCCTGAATTAGGGATTTGTATTGTCGAATCCCTTTTTAGGGATTTGCATTGTTGAAACCTTTTTTAGGGTTAGCATGCTTTTGTTCCCAGGAATATTACCGGATAGTTTCTAGTTGCATGTACAGGTATTTGAAGTTGATTTTTTTTTTTCCTTTCCCTTAAGGAATTGATGGATCTGATCAGGAATCAAATTCCTATGCCAGGACAGAAAGCTGGCCGCTGCAGAACATGTTGCTATATAATTTCATGAGCCCCGTTTGTGCAGACCGGGCTGTTAAATTTTTATGCAAAATGCCAAGTGATTGGGTGTGCACATGGGGTGTTCGATGAAATTCCTAAGAGGAATTTGATCGATTGGATTGCACTTGTTTCGATCATTATATTCAGCAAGTGTACTGAATAGCTCCTACTGCTCGGTGGAAAAGTGAGCCTATTAAAAATGCTTTTTGTTTTCTTGATTCGACAAATGTTTATAGTCATGGATGTGCAATTTGACCATAAATGCTAAGCCATTTGCAATTTCAGTGCATCATATATGATTGCTTTATTTTTCCATTTGATTTCACTTTGACTTGATTCATGATTTTTTTTGCTTAGTTTTAATACTTCATTGCTTTGAAGCATTGCTGGAATTTTTTGTTGTTGTCAATGTAGTGGCATGATGCTTGGTTTGAGGATTTAATTTATGGATCTTGGGCCCTTCATTTGCATTTAAGAATAATCAATTGTCCTATTTGTCTTGTGGGTTTGAGATCTGATAGATCTGATGGTTTGAGAATCTTTTACATTACTCGAATATATTCAATGCAGGTGCAGATGTAAGTAAATCTCCTACCATAGATGCCTTAATTGGCTATCAAATCCTTTTAGCCTAGACTTCCCCTTTGTTTAATTGATCACTTGTAATATTACTGAAAAGTCAATATGAAAAATGGCTGAAATCGGATTCTTAATAAATTCTTGCATTGATTGTATTTGTTGAAATTACTGTGAGCTAGCCCATCATCTTCCCACCAGCTATTTTGTTGTTGATGATTCTCCGTGTATAAGATCTATATCTGATTTGTCAATTTCAGTTTAGAAACTTCTGCTAATTTTCATTCGGATAGTTTGGATAAAAATTCCATATTGTAAAACAACATTCCTATTTTGATGGGGTTAGGTATGTGGAGCTCTTCATCTGCTTGATAGACTTCGTTGAATTGAGTATGTCTAACACAGGCAGAAAGTAATTTCGCACGAGATATTATTCAATGCACGGGCTGAAATTTGTACAGTGATGGGTTTTCTATACAAATGGGGTTGAGGGTTCAGCGGTCCAAACTGTTTGTACAACCATGTATTATGCACACTCAACAAACACTACAACTAAAACCTTAGACATCAGTGGGTCAAACCCCTAGCTAGACCCTAATTCACTCCCTAATTGCACAATGGCTTAGATGGGTGCAAACCAACTATAAAAAAGTTTAGGCTTCTTGTGACGATGTGGATGTGCAAAGTGCGGTGGAAATCCCTCATCTTACCACTCATCCATATAAATATTTTTTAGAATGTTTCCATATGTAATACATGATTTATTTTTAAAATTTATCTCTTATAAAAATAAAATGGCATGCAATCAAAAGTTTCACACATGGTATACACTAATTCAACTTAAACCAACTGAAATGTAAACAATTGTTGCTAGACCAGTCCCAAAAATAGACCATTGAAATATGCTCTTGATTTATTTTTTAAGTTCTCCAGTGACCAATAAATAACCATGTATCTGATTGCTAAATAAATAGATAAGGATAATTTCTTTATTCACATTGGATCCAATTTTGGACCCACAAATGTTTCAAGTATCCAATTTATAAGTTCCAAGTGCCAGGGTATCATGCATCACACTCTGTCAAAGAATCAGAGCTTTGGCCAAAGTGAATCTGCTTTTAACTTCCTATTTTTTCTTATTCTTTTGAACTTTGTTTAAATCAGGAAGGACTCCAATGGGAGAGGTTACACCACTTCAGAAATATGATTGTCTGGTAAACCATGAGTTGAACCCTGAAAGAAGTACTATATAATTCACTGCTGTTCCACCCTGACACTATTGTTGTGCCACAATCTTCTGTTTCAGTGGAAATTGCTTTCTGTTTGTCTTAATCATCGTTCTTCGACCGCATTTGTATCACTTGAAGCAACGTTGGATTTTCGGTTTCTAGTTTCAAAATTGAAAATCCCTTAGTATTATAAGGGTGGATTTGGATGTGGTCTCTGGAATACAAATGCTTTGCAACTCAAAACTGGCAGTAATGTTATATCACTCCCTATGGTAGAGCACTTGCCGATTGACAGAAAAGCAATACTAGGAGCACTCCATGAGGTTCCAAATCCGCTTCCCAAATAGTGAGCTTTGCACAGTGCTTTTTGATGTCCTGAATATTGCTAGGATTGTTTATTGTTCTTTTGGCGTTGTTGATGTGCTGTGATTTCATGATCCTCCAAACTACATTTGATCATGCACAAAAATCATCATTCTTCTTTTCATATTGGGAGGATAATACTGAAAGAATCTAAACCTGTTTTTCTGTTCTGTGATCTCAGGTTGCTGACACATCAGAGTTATTGGATGGATGGAAGTGAAGGTTGAATCAAAATAATTCCTTTTCAATATAAATGTTCTACCATTTTCCATCAACACACTAGAGTTATACGATATAGAATCAAGTCGCTGCGCAATCTTACAAAAATCTCATGAATCATGTGAAATTACACTAGAGGTTTTCTGATCGGAATGAGGATCCAGTTAAATGTTCAATAGCTATTTCCCCCTCCACTGCTGGTGGGCCATGCGCTAATGGTTTGCCCTCCATTAAATGGGTCAGAACCTGTTGGTTTGGGGTTGTGTTTTAGAACAGCTATGCTCATTCGAATTGATTTCTACTTGATGAAGAATTTATGTGACGACACTATGGGATGCACCTTGAATGAAATGCACATTGTCATCGGTTTACCCACACTATGGGATGCACCTTGAACTCATCCATGCATACATAAAGGTCCATTCACTTATAGGAAACTGCCGCATCTCATTTGGATAGCATTGATTAGAGAAGAATGAATCCTTTGCAATCTATCATCTATTGGGTTATACACATCACTACAAGAAATTCACTTTTGTTGGCTGGCTTTAATTATTATCTTTTGAATCATAAACTAATGTCTACCAGTTGTGTGGCCCATTGTCTAATAATCTTCAGCAAATGAATTAGCTGTGATCATCTGCAGTACATGAGCCCACTGGATGAACATGTACTCAATGTACAGTGGGAGACTACAACTTTGGGTAGTTTGATGAACTACTAAACTTGCATCCTCTTAATTATCAGTTTATCACTGCAGATTTCAACATCAAAAGCATTCCAATTCAGTCTTTCTTCATTTGAATCTCTTACCTACAG
Organism: Magnolia sinica; assembly: GCF_029962835.1. NCBI lineage: Eukaryota > Viridiplantae > Streptophyta > Magnoliopsida > Magnoliales > Magnoliaceae > Magnolia > Magnolia sinica. Next base: position 59,632,838 of record NC_080588.1, read on the forward strand.
AAAGCGAGAGATGGGTCTTGATTACATTTGCATTTCATGGGCTTTTCAGGAGTGAGGGCATTCTGCATGGCAGATTTCTTTGTAGCAGATGTTGGTGACTGAATTTTGTTCTTCTTTTAACTATCATCTCTTTACAAAATATAGATTCTATCTTATTGGTTGCTTGAAATGCTTTTCAGTCATGGGTTCCACTTGAGTATCATGCTATCGACAGCTTACCATGTTATGTTGAATGAGCAACAGCTTACCATGTTCTAGCTCTTTGCTTTTGGATAATGTTTGTGTATAAACCTTTACGAAGGGCTTCGTGTCCAGAAATGCGATGCCCTGGTACTGACTAGCTCCTGTATGTAAAATGCTGCAAAACATGGGAAATTTTCATTATAATGATGATGATTATGATGATTTATTTGCTATTGCACCTGGTTATGGCAATTGGTTTGGGTGTTTATATAGAAAGTAATGCGAGATTCATTTTTGATGAGTTTTGTTGATAATAAAGCCGTGGTTTTTCCAATGGATACATATTTTTCATTGAACAGGTCAAGAAAACGGTTTACACTATGTTGCATGTTGGTGATGTGATTCGATTGGGCTAGTAGGTAAACATTTTTCATTCTTGTTTGCCTTTGATGTAGGAATATTTGGTTTTAGCCTTTTGCCTCTCTTCCTTCTTATTAATTTTTGTAACATAGTAATTAAAAGATAAAAGAGATCTTTAGTCTTTTAATTTATATCATTCATTTGATTCCATGCATTTTGTAGAAATTCAACTGTTTGTATAGTGAAATCAAATTCTGTTCCCAGACAGGCAAATCAGGAACTCCCAATTGGTGCATTCATATGCCTTTTTTCAGGGGCAATGTCTTAAAAAGAAGACCAGTCACCAAACTCTTTCCAATGAAACATGTCTAAATTGGATTGGTTAGACAAAAGAAAGTGTGAAGTGGAAATTGGAAAATATAATTCTAAGAAGTTAAGAACAGAAAATTTGTAACCAAGTACAATTTCAGTAGAAAAAAACATGTGATTTTCTAAAGTTGACTCAACCAAGTTTCTCCTGTTTACCAAAATCTTTTGAATATCCAGTTGAAGATAGTCTCAAGAAAAAAGCATAAAAAGGAATTTAAAAAAAAAAAAAAAAAACAACAACAATTGAAGATGAGTTAACAAGTGAAGAATAAATCCAACATATCCCTTTCACTGCTATTAAAACTGTTAGTATTGAAATAACTACTAAGCTTTTCCCCTTTTCCACATTACTTCAGGTCTTGACCTTTTATATTCTTTATGTGTGAGGGAAATTATAGGGATCAAAATTTTCACATTACTATGCTTTTCGACTGATTGAAGTACGGGGGAAATTTTTCATGACTTACAATGTTAAATTGTATTGATCGATTTTTTCAAGTTCATGATCTGACTCACCAACTTACATTCAATTTTTCCAGCTGCCACCCCACATTGAATTACTAGTTGCAGCGGTCACACTAATCAATGAACCTGACAGCATATATGGGATCATCCAATCACACAAGGTGAATTGTTTTATCAATAGTTGCATGAATTTTGTTTTCGTTTTGTACTGCCACCCCACATTATTTCTTCAAAATGTTAGCAAGTATGAACAGCTAGGAGGCAGGAGCAGGAGCACAAATCAAAAACACAATTCAAAGTGATAGTGGCACCTGGGTAGAAAATTTTGCAGCCGAGGTTGTGCAGTTTTTGTTTTTTAGTCCAGCATGAGCATGCATATCTCACATCTTTTATTATTCGCATATCTCACATCTTTTATTATTCTTTTTCTTTTTAATAATTTTTGATAAGAAAGATTTTCTCTTTTGCTACGGATTGTCGGTTTATATTATCCCTATAGTTACGGATTTAATCCGCAGCAAAATTTAAAGAGCGACCGTGCCAGTGGGCTACGCATCTTTCGCTACGGATTTTATTCGTACCTTTAGACCAATTTTCCAGAACAATCGTCAGTAAAGGTCCTGACCGCCGGTAAATCCTTTACCGACTGAGGCTTTAACGGCTGTTAGCTGACCGTGGGCAAAGGATTTGCCAGTTTTGACCGCCGGTAAAAGCCAGTTTCCTTGTAGTGACATGACATAGTGGGCTCCGGTGAAATAGGTGAATAGGTAAGATAGATAACAATTGAATATCATGTGAATAGCTTTTATGCCAAAATGAATAAATTTACTAACTTTACATGCATGGGGCCCAGTGAGTTACAAAGATATCGGATATCTCTAACGAAGTTGGAATAAGGTTACTCACAATAAGACTTATATAAGAATCAATTGTAAAATAAGGTTATCAATATGGGACTTATACAGTAACGTGCCTCCTAATTATTAGTATAACCTACTAATCCAGTAGAACCTGCCTTGACACGACTGGGCCTGATCCGTTTAGTAGTATTTGAGTACCCAACACGTATCAGCATCCAACCTGACCTGATTTTCAAATGGTTTTGATTTACTAGTATCGGCTCAACCTGATTTATATAATCAGACATAAAAGAATACAATTAAACCTGTTCTTTCATAATTTGGGTATACCAAATACTGCCAGTTTGGGTAACAACTAATAAACCTAGTTATATGGATGGGTTTCGGTTAGGTAGGTTACACGTGAGCTTTATCTACTTATTTTTAGTAGCCATCTAATACATTTTCCATTTAGCTTGAGCCCAACATGCCTTGGAAATCAATCACATAAGTTGAATGTTGAATCTATTACGACCCCAGATTTGATATTTTGGTTTACTCCAATATCTTAGTACTTTTCTATTTTTAATTTTTAAATTCATTTATATATAAATGAAAAATCATATATTAGAAAGTGGAGAAATGTAGTGTAATATCCTGCCACAGGAGCATGTTCGACAAATTAAGAAATTTGTCATGAAATACGTATGCTATGAAATGCGAGACCAATTGTCAATAAAATTGTCATGAAATATGTATGCTATTAAATGCAAAGTTTTTCATACATTTTCTATTGAGCCTCAAAATGAAAGGAGAATCTCACTAGTACTGGAGTGGACAATCTCTACTCACCTAAATTAACAGTGTTTCTCATGATACTGGACTATTTATTGCTTTTAGACTCTATTTAGATGACCAAACTTTATTGCAAAAGTGTTGTCTCACTTAGTCAGGATGGTAATATTATCGTCCAACAAGTGCCTAATTATCAAGGTTTCACCTGTATGACATTGAACAGGTTGGCTCACCTTGAGGAATAAATGATGCAAAAATTAGTCTGATCCACTAATCAGCTGGTTTGAACATGTACTCCAACCGGATTGATGGTTATCCAACGTTTTATATGGTCAGGACCACAAGATGAGTTAGATGTGTTATTCATTGTGGGGCTAACCTGTCGGGTGTGTGGGATGTTATACACATGCTGAATGTGAGAGTTAGGAGCTTGTGGGACGATAAAATCATCAAGTATTGGCCATTCCAGGCACACCATTTAGAAGTAAATTAGCATTTCAAGCATTTCTATTAATATACATGCACCATTCAACACTCTAGACATTGAGATTTGAGGTTTGCTTGCCTAGCATATGTACTCTCTCTTGCACAAAAATCAGGTAAGGTCTAGTCATGCCAGGCGGGATGCCCCTATGTGGACATCAAAAGAATGGGTGGTCTTAAATAACTGCCAATGATTCCCATTCAAAGTTGATCTGGGTCCCTCATAAGTGAATCCGCGGCTTCCATTATATAACAGATAGTGAACAGAACCATACGAGTGTCTATATCCAAATCTAATGCATCTCTATGAACTCAGTCGATTAAAGCCTTAATATGAGGCTATCAGGTCAGGGACTTGCTCATCGTGGTGGGTCGGGCTATCTGGTGTCTCTAAGAACTTTTTGATTAAAGCCCAATTCCAAGCCATTGGGTTGAAACTTGCTGATCTTGGTGAATTGGGCCTGATCCAGTGGAATGGATTTCCTTGTTTTCAATCTTTCAATTGCATGATACTTGGAATGCATGGTTTCTTCTCAAGGTTTTGGTTCCTCTATGAAACTAGCTATGTGCCAACATGTCCAGCAGGGTCAGCCAACCATGAAAGTGAGCGCCCCAAAAAATCAGGCTGGTTTTGATGCATGGAGGGACATGATGAGGTCGATCTTCCTCGGAGGATATCTACTTTGAATCCATGGAGCTCTCTGGACCCTTCACCGAGCTTCCTCGAATCCATGAGGGATAAAAGTAGAAATAATTTCTAATAATTTTAAAATAAATTGATTGATTATAAAAAATGAAATTACAATCTTTTAAATAATGAGCTCTAACCTAGAAAGGAGTTTTAGACTCAAACTCCAACTCAAACACCCTAAAAACGTGATTTATTATAAATATTAAACTTATTATTTATAGATGGCCTACATTCCTAGACTTCATGGTTTTTGGCCGAAAATAGTAACTAGTAAGTGTCCAATTTGGCCTTATTCTCCTAATTTTTCTAAGTCATTTTCATGTTGGGCACAACTTGTATAACTGAACTAAAACTTACTATTTATAGTCAAAACGAAAATAAATTGGACTTTTGACCGTTGATATGATGGAATCTCACAAATCCGGCGTGGGCAACCCGGCGAAGTGGGGTTGGTTGCCTAAAGTGGCTTCTCCTACCCTAAATTGTTTCCGCCTATGATTGGGCCTTCTCTGGTCTATCTTTGCCATGAAAGTGTTTGCGACTCACTCTACATCAGGTTCAATCATCTGGTGGGCCACACCATAGAAAATAATGGATAAACACCTAAAACATGATGATTCTATAGGCATATGGATGAGTTTTGGAAGTAGATATAAAACAGTCGTAGAGTATGCTCCCTCAATTTAGAAACACATTCGGAGGATCACCTTTCTTTACGCTCTAAATTTTCTTTTTAACTTTTGCTCTTGACCTTTTTCCTTTAAAAATAGGGAGCGGATTAGGTTCGGCCCTAACCATGAGGCCCACCTTGATGTATCTATTCTATATTCATGATGTCCATCCATTTTGTCAGATCATTTTAGGGCATGAGCCAAAAAATGATGAATATCCAAACCTCAGGTTGACCATACTATAGGAAACAGTGGTGATTGACCATTAACAGGGCATAAAAGTTTTTGATCAAGCTAATATTTGTTTTTTCCCTTCATCCAGGTTTTTGTAACCTTATCAACATGTTGGATGGAAAATAAACATTTTGGAAACATTAGGTGAGGCCCACTTGATGTGGATTGTCCATCATGAGGGGCCACACTTTGATGTTGGCCATCCATCATGTGAGGTCCACTTCGTCCATTATGTGAGCCCCACCTTCAATATGAATCATTCATCCCTTTGATGTCCGCTGTCCATCACGTGGGCCCACCTTTGATGTCCATCATCCATCACGTGGGTCTCACCTTGGATGTGGATTGTCGATCAAGTGGGCCCCACTTAACGTGGATGGTCCATCATGCTGGGCTGCACTTTGATGTGGGCCATCGATCTCATGGGCCCCCCTTGATGTGGACCATTCATCATGTGGGGGGCACCTTGAATATGGGTTATTCATCATGTGGGCCCACCTTTGATGTCCACCATCCATCATATGGGCCCCACCTTTGCTATGAAATGTCCCTTGTGTGGGACCCACTTGATGTAGATAGTCAATCATCATGCGGGGCCACATTTTGACGTGGGCCATCCATCATTTGGGACCCACCTTTGATGTTCACCATCCATCATGTGGGTCCTACCCTTGCTGTGGATTGTCCATCATGTGGGACCCAACCTTCAATATGGATCATTCTTCATGCAGGCCCACCTTTGATTGCAACCTTCCATCATGTGGTCCCACCTTCAATGTCCACCATCCATCGTGTGGGTCCCACCTTTGATGTGAACTGTCCATTGGGTGAGGGGCCCACTTAAGGTGGATTGTCCTTCATGTGGGGCCCACCTCGATGTGGAACATTCATCATGTGGAGCCCTACATTTAATATGGGTTGTTCATCATATGGGCCCTCCTTAGAGAGATTGTAAAGAGGAGGGCAAGATGTGAATTACTAAAATAGTTTAAGGACAAGTCCAAAAAGTAGTAAAAATTGTCTACCTGCTCATGCCAAATAAGCTCTTAAAGAAAAAGAGTCACTTATTTTTTAATATCTTTTTTGCTAGTTTCTAAAAAAATAAATGAGAAAATTGGAGCTTTACCAAACAGTATTTTCAAAATAAGAGCTTATTTTTTTAAGAATAAGCAAATAAGCTCTTGTTACTGGAAATGCTAAAGGGCCCCTTAAAACAAGGTCTGGGTCAGGTCAGGATGTTAACTTTGAGAAGTTCCAGACCTAATTGATCTAGTAACTTGGGTCAAACTTTCAACCCAGACTGGCTCAATGGGTTGAAACTTTAGATCTCAATCACACTTATTACAGGCGGGGTCCAATGACCTGTTAGGTCATCTTCACCCATTTCCACTTTTAAAAGTGAGTGCAAGGTTTCAATGATGTCATCAAACCAGTTGCCTCTTGTGAGATATAGAAACCTAATCATGTAGCACTTGCGCTCCACACACCACACCTACTGGCAATAGTTTTCAGCAGGCTGCTGTTGAAATAAAATGGTCCAGAGAGCCGTTACAAACTAGGCAAATCAATGGGGGAGACCAACACCAAGACCGCCGGAATCACGCTCACACATACACATTTGAGGTTAACTTGAGCCCGCATGTAGCTCCACAGAAACCGACCTAGCATGTGTGGATCGCCTGAGCCTTGGAACCACAGCCTGCTGCATAGCAAGAGTCAGTGCCAAATCTCCTTCTTGGCAATTTCATAACCCAAGATTTTTCTTAAGATTTCCAGCTTTTGACATTTTACCCCACAATGATTTTGCAAAAATCTTGCTGAAATTAAATAAAATATTGAAAAAAATTTACTCTAAATTACCACAAAAGAAATAAATAAAAATTGAATATAAAAGTATATACTGAATTATTTTTACTTCTAAATAAATTTTCCAATAAATTGACGTGACCGATTTGTCGATTCTGATTATTGATCGATCCTGATTGTCGTGGACGTTGGTCAAGGCCAATTCCGATTTGTCGAGGCCGAGTATCAAGGCCAATTCCGAGTGTCGATTCCGATTGTCGAGGCCGATTTCGATTGTCGAGGCCAATTTCGATTACTAAGGCCGATTGTCGAGACCTATATGATGTATATGCGACCCGTAGTTGAGACCCATTGTGATGTGTATTCGACCTGTGTGATGTATATGCAGCCCGTGTTTAAGGTCTAATGTGATGAATATGAGGTTTATGTGATAGGGCCTATTGTGATGTATTTGAGGCCCATGGGCAAGGCCCATGTGATGTATTCATGGCCTATGGGTAAGGCCCATTGTGATATGTATTAGGCCCCTGATGCATGGCCTATTTGATGTATTCGAGACCCATGTGTAGGGCCCACATGTCATGTATTTGAGGCCCATGAGCAGGGCCCACATGTTGTGTATATGTGGCCCTTGAGTAAGGCCCATTGTGTTGTATATTAGGCCTTTGTGTGAGGTCGTGAGCCCATTATATGTTTGACTCTATGTGGGCCATTCCTTGGGGGCAATGTTGGTTAAATGTCCACATTGTCGAGGCTAATTGTTGATGCCAGTTATTGATACCGATTATGAGTATGTGACAACATAGCCTCATGATACATGCCCATACGCATCATCTGCATGTTTGGTATGAGATGTGGTTGACCATTGCATATGTCATTAGGTAGGTTATTATGAGACTCCCTGATAGGTGGAGGTTATCTCACGTAAGCGCACGGTATGTGCAGGATTGATGCATGACTGAATCGTATGACTCATGCATCTTGCATTGTGTGTTGTGATTACTGTACGCCCTAGCAACATCAGGGCTGTAGCCTCCACAAGCATATCGTGGATGGCCAGATGGGACACCGGAAATGTTTGGGTCGAGCATCGAGCTGTCATAGATGGCCCTGGGTGAAAATTTCTAAACCTTCTTGGTACAAGAGGACACCCTAACGTCGAAATCGAGTGGATATATATGAGAGCATGAGGGTCGTATACCAGTAGGCCTCGTCTCTCACTGTGTCGTGATCGGTTGGGAGGGAGTGTGGCCTTACCCACCTGAAGGAGTAGGCATAGCTAGGCTGAGTTTGACCAACTCGTGAATGGGTCCGCTATCGACGTGCCAGGTAGATATTGGTTGACTACTGGCCAGGCGGATAGTAAGGTCTTTTTCACTTACCTAGTTGTGCGCTTGATGGGGCGGTAAGGTGGTGCAGAGTGTACTGGACCCCGGTGATGACCCTAGAGATTAACAGTACTGATATGTGGACTTATTGGGCAGGAATTGCATGCTCATTTATTCATTCATTCACTATCCACTCGGGTTGATGGTGCGTAATTATTTATTACGTGTGCCTTTGCAATGGCTAGGATTTCGGTTGGGGCGCGCAACTAACCTGAGATCAGGAGTTTACCACATTGAGTCTGACTATCCAAATTTAGGTATGAGACTGGTTTGGATAGAAGTCTCTTGTGATGGACCTCTTAGCCTGCGATACTACGTACTATCATCCCGACTTCATATTCCAGCATGGTCATTCCATTCGCACCGCATATTGCATTACACCAGTGACATATGGCATTTTGGGTTACTATGTCTCTACATTTATATGGCCTAGATATGGTTGACGGTATTCGTGAACTTATCAGGAATTATATATTGCATTGCATCTTCGGCATCTAATATTTGGCTCTTTATGACTTCTCATTTGTATAACTGATCTGTATTGCGTATTTTGATATTGATTGACTCATGGACTTGTCAGTATTTCCGCTTACTCTGATATCATATGATTCATGATCTTATCAGTATTTTCGATATTGTATGATTATGGTATTGTATTGAATACTTGACACTTACTTTTGCACACACTTACACTACCCTCTAAGCTTTTTAGAAGTTTATGCATGATAAATGCGTGCAGGTAATGTTAGGTTGCAGCAACGTGGAGCTCGGAGCATATAGCTGACTTCTGGAGCTTTAATTTTGACATATGTATTTTCCTTTCAAACTTGTATTCAAATGTTTATATTAGTGGATATGTGATAATGATGTTATTTTTGTGATTTGAGTATACTTGTGGTTATGCTTCTTATGAGATAAATTGATGTTAAAAAAATAAATAAATAATCCTCCTTGTAGGATCTTAGGATCAGAACCTGGTGTATGCGCATTGAGAGCCGAGAATGGGGTACTACGGAGGCTGTCGGCACCGGATTCGGCGATTGAAAATTTTATGAGCCCGGTTTTCAAGTTTGGGGCATGACACTAATAGTATATGAATTGTACAAATTTTCGAGTGCTTAATAAACCTTGGAGATCTCCGTTACCGCTCTTTCAACAGAATAAATCTTTATAAAAATAAACTTGACGAAGCCCATATTATAATGAGGATAAAAAACTATTGCTAAGGTCATCAACAAATGACATTCATCTCAATACTTTTCAAACTTCATTTACATACCAATTGTTGTTTATTATATAAAATACGAACTCACGTTGACATTTTTTAAGACATCTTAATCTTTCAAAGAGACGGAATAAACATATTCGCTGTTGGATACTTACTTTCAAAAAAAAATCTTTGTGCAGTCATAAAAATTTTTGAGAAAGTTGTGAACTTATTTTGCTTTATTCCAATCATATGCACCCAGTGACCAATAATATGTTTTGTCACGTGCCGTATATTAAAAAATACAAGCTCCAATTCCATTACCGTATCTAACATTTCATACGTCGAGTTCTAACATATACATATATCTAACTTCAACATTTTTTTAAGATGGTGCATTCAAATATTGAATGATGTCAGTCCATACACTCAATCTTGAAGGCAACCCCCTTATATATTTCACACTTTCTCTTATGTTTTCTATAGTGTGGTTAATTGTTTGTATTCATTCTTGTACGATCAAGTTTAAAATATGAGCACAAAACCTGACCTTGAATATTTTTCCATCAAAAAATAAATTTCTAATTGCCTTGAACTTGTTATGTAGACATGAAATTGTAATGTCATTTGTTGGAGCATTATCTAAAGTTATTATAATTTTTTTCTCAATGTCCAAGTCTTGTAAACAATTGTAGATGCAATGTGAAATAAGCAAACCAATATGGGGAGGACGAATGTGATGGAAGTTCAAAATTCTTTTATAGAGTTTTCAATATTTATTTACGTAGTGTGCGGTTAATAAAATGTATCCATTTTTTTTATTGGGCGTCGTCCATAAATTAGACGTTAAACTTAATCTGGAGACTGATATCAAAACTTTTTTCAGTTTCATCTTCTCATTTGTGTACATTTTCATGCACTCTCTCCACACAGTGACACAAGAGATCTTCTCAGCTTGAGGGTTAAGGAATTGACAAAAAGACATAAACACTTTGCTTTTTATCATTTCGAAATATTTTTCTTCAACAATCACTAATCTAACATATCACTCTTTTAACTTCTCTTTATCAAACTTATGAGTGGAAACTATTGCTTAGGAGTCGTCTCCTTTTGACTTAGTAAATAACAACAATTGTTGGCTTGGCGGTGAGAGTTTTGGTCTCTTAGAATAATTTTGCTTCTGTCTACTTAAAAGTGTTGTTAACCCCCCAAGATTCATACTGTATAATAACTTGCAATGAATACATTTGATTTTCAATACACCATTAACCATGACTTCTTTAAGGTCATCATACATTGTTGATATTTTCTTTCTTCTTACTGTAGTTAAAGACATGTCTCCCTCCACAATAAGAGTAGATATGGCTGACGCACCCACACCAAAGGTATTTGGGGCTTCCTTACTAGTCATATATATATAAGACAAAGTTTTGATATGTTGTATGCTTCATCAACCATTTTATACAATTGCAGGATGTAATGCTTACCTAGATAGTTATACTTAGCTAACTATCTAAATTAGTCATTCATTCAATCTTGGATAAATTATAATGCATTCATTTTCCAATTTAAATGTTACGCTAAAATTCTGGTAGTATATTCTCTTATCTCTTTAGATATATTCATCATGTATTTGATTCCTATGTTAAGCATCAACACAAAGTGTTGACATTTGACGACGGAAATAAATGCAGGAAATATATCTAGAGAGAAAAATGAGAGATGAACTAGAATAGACATATCTATTCAAATCGGAATAAATGAATACATTATAATCTATCTAATATTGAACTGTCCAAAAATGAGACAATTTGAAGATTTCTATGTCACCAAGAAGACACTGTATATATGTTTGGCAACATAGAAATCCTCAAATAGGTAACTGATTGTCTATCATTATTCTTTACAGTCTATTTTTAAACAAATCCAACAAAAAATAATCTCACAAATCACAATCTAACAGTAATTGATAAAAAAACAACTTAATAATTTAACAAACGAACAATTTAAAAACAATTTAATAATTTAACAATCTAACAAATTAACAAATTAACAATCTAATAAATTCAAAACAATCTAATAAAGAAGAACAGTTTAACAAACTAACAGTTACATCTATTCAATCATTAAACCATCCAACTACCCAACCAAATCATCCATACATCCATCCACCCAACGATCCCATACATCCATCCATCAATATATCTAGCATAACATGAAGTTATTTGATACTCTCGTAGAGTATGACACTTTATACGCAAACACTAAAAAATTGTACAAGGTACACATGGGATATATTAACTCGAACTAAAGCAACTGAATTATGGAGCCCACTTTTGCTAAACAACATGCCAAAATCATATTTTTTATACAATTTTAACCTTTGATTTGTGGATTCTGTATTTTATATATATATATATATATATATATATATATATATATATATATATATTGTGTGTGTGTGTGTGTATTAATATTATATAAATCTGTAACATATATATTTAATATATTATATATATAGTGGGCCACAACCATCGGGCCAGTGGCCGAGTAGGGTTGGACGGACGTTGCTCACCACAACCACAGGTGATAGTGGCTGGCTACTCGGTTCTGTAAGGGGAGGGATAAATAGAGAGAGATGAGGAAAAAAGTACCTGATTAGTGGTCGGCCACCCGGTTAGACGCAGGAGGCTGAAGACGAGAGAGAGGAGAGGGGAGAGGGCAATAGTCGGGTGGGGTCGGTCGAACGCTGGAGAATGGAGAGAGAGAGGAAAGGAGAAGAGAGAGGGCAATGGTTGATCGGGTGGGGTCAGATAGACACTCGATACTGGAGAAAGAGGAGAGGAGAGAGGGCAGTGGTCACCGCTGGGTGTGGTTGGGCGCTGGAGACTCAAATAAATTTAGATTTTTAAAACCTTTTTGAATGACCAGGTATTTATATACTTGATCAACTGTTTTCAATCCGAGCCAAACTAAGCCGGACTAAGTTGGATTTGAGCCAAAGACTGAGTCGAGCGTGGTCCGGCTTGGACTCGACTCGAATTTTTTTAAACATTAAAAAAAATAGCTCGACTCGGCCTGAACCCAGTTTTGATCTTTTTCGAGTCGAGTCGATCAAGTTAACTGTGCTAACTTGGTTCATGTACAACTCTATATGACCATCATGCAGAAAGTGCGAGTGTGTGACTCAGCTGAGTTGACTCAGGCAAGGGTTGACTCGATCCAGTTCAACACAAAGAGTTACCCCTGACTCAGTTGACTCAGGCAAGTCACGGCTCGATTCAAGATACATGTATGGAAAACAACACTTCACAAAACGTCATCATTTATGCCATTTAATCTCTTTGATTAACATCACACATTTACAATGTATTTATCGTTTTTTTTTTTTTTTTTTTCTATACATGGTGTGTGGATCGCACACATGGCCTTACGTGGAAACAACGGCAATGGCGGATGGAAATACCGACGCTACAGCGGTGTGCTTCGCAGCCAATACTCTGCTCACCAACAACTTCCACCTACGCTCATCCTTTTTGGTCTGATGTTGATGCTTCAATTTTTTCTTAAAATGCCTGTAACAATGGAATGGATTTCGTTAATCGAACGACTTAAATTCGATGCTCTAATAATTCTTATGAGGGTGATTTGAAATTTATTCATTAGAAAGATTAGCATTAATTGAGGAATTTTTAGTTCTAATAAGCCTCACACGGGAGAACCCCACATGTGCCAAAGTGGTTCACGTGTGGGATGATAAAGTTCGAAAATTAGTCAATGGTCTGACTTGTTGTCTATCAAACCCGGCCCACAAAGTAAAACCTAGGCTTATGGTGGGCCAAAACAAATAGGCGCGAATCTATACATGTGGTTTTAACACTTGAAATCCTAAATGGTTGGGGCGTAAGTGGGCTCTCAGGCTCTTAAATGGGTCGGGCCAGGTTTGGAATGCGGAATTAAATAGTATTGAATTGCATTGGATGAAATTGATACCATCATCACAAAATAACTATATTTCTGAAAAATTCCAAGGTATTTTGACCATCCAATCTCATGTTTGGATCAAATTCTTCCTTTGGGAAGAGTATTGTCTTAAGTGAAACCTGCATTCGGTGGACCATGGAATTGTAATCAACGAATCAGATTTCACAATTGATTGCAATCACATGCATGTATATGCAACAAGAGGTGTCAATAAGCCAGGCTCGAGCCTAGAAAATCTGAATTTTGAATAGGTCCGGCCTAACGACCCCGCCTGAAACAGTTCAAAATCTGGGCTGAGACCTACCCAGGCCCGGACCATGGACAACCCTATATGCAACTCAATTGTCATGTGTAAAGGGCGCATATGGATGGATGGCATGGATAAAATACATGCATCAACATGGGGCCCACGGATGTAGTAGATTTTGAAATCTACCATAAATATTCGAAACCCGGATTAATCTAATCATTTCCCGTTTCCAAATGCTAGTGGAATTTACATTCCACCAAATGCTAACTTCATACCACCTAAAAACCCCCTTTCCAAACAAGCCTTAAATATAACAAAATCCCAGCCTTGGGATTTAACGGGCTTAGTTTTAAAGCTCAGATCCAACCTTCGGGCTGAATTTTGCAGCAAGCCCAGCCTGAAGAGTCCCAGGCCCAAAATTCTTATGGGCCAGGTCGGCCCATTGATGATTGTGCCATGGCACAAAAAATAACCCAAGTCCATATGCATTGAACTTGGGTTGTATTCCATACAAATGTGGCCCACTTGATAACTGGGCCAACCTGATTTTCATGTAGCCCACTTGATGAATGGCCCTGGTTTCTCACACTTGATCCACTTTGGCATGTGTGGAGCACTCGTATGTGGCGTTTCTCCGATACACATGTGCAATCAGCATTCAAATGTGTTGTACCTGCACAGGGGGACCTTACACACATCCGACGTAGCGCAAATTCGCGAGTGCAGCTCCAGGAGTTGCGACATTCTTTTACAATGGGTGCAGCCACCCGCCACTCGGGCCTTGCAGCCGGCGAAGTGACGGATGAGCATCTCGAGCCCCTTGCATGCTGGGAAATCACAAGGCACGCCGTTTCCCTTGAGGACCTGATCATGTGGCCCAATCGTCCGGCATCCATCTTTGCATATATGAACAAGCGCTTCCATCGCCTCCGATAGCCGTAGATATATCTTCTTCTCCTTAATTTTCTTCAACCTCTCTTGCTTTCTCTTTTTAAAAAAAAAAGTTTAAGAAATCACTAATCGGAACTTAAACTGTGAAAAAAAAAAAAGAGTAAAAAAGATTTTTGGGCCCAAAATGCAGGCTTGGCCCAACACATAAATGGGCCTTAACTGAAGACTGGGCTTGCCCAAGCTCCATTTTAATACTGTCTGAAACAAGCCGAGCCCACAGGCTGCACTCTTGATGACTCAAACCAACTCATCTGATATCAAGTCGAGTCATGACTCGCTAGGGTTGGCAATGGGCTGGCTTAAGGCCAGTTTGCAGTTCAAGCGAGCCCAGGCCCAGAGCTAGCTTTGTAAGAAAAAGAACGATATAATCAAAGGTTTGAAATAGTCTAAATCTAAGAATTTTTTCAGGGTATACCCTCCATCTATGCGGAGTCCCGGTATGTGAACGGCTTCGATGATAGAAACATGAACTGGATTTCAAAAGTGCCTTTAAATTACACATGAAAGTTGAGTGTTTTCGAATTTAACGGTGACCCACTTAATTATTGGACTGGGCAAACAGGCCAGGCTGGTCCATTTATCATAGGCCTTTGCCCTGACCCAACAAGATGGTGGGCCTCGATAGCAAGCCTAAAACTGGGCCCTGGCCTAGTATAAGGGCCCAAGCCCTAGTGCTACAAAGATGGGTGCTCCCAGCCCGGCCCATTACCACCCCCAAATCATGTCCGAGTTAACTCGGACGAGTTGCATCCAACTCGTATGAGTCATCCGAGTCTTAAAACCATGTTGAACACTCTCAGTGTTGGATTAGTGGGGCCAGCCCAGGCCACGAGTTTCGCGCCGAAAAATTAACGGTCCAAGCTTGGGCGTGGAAGCCGACGAGGTTCGAGCATGGCCCGCAACTACTCATTAGGAATACTCACCGAGTCTGCTTCAATCAGTGATTCAAGAAGCTCCTTTTCTAGCTGGGGTCTGCTATGCTTCATGGCTCTCCATCCATCGGTGGTGGAGATGACCTTGAAGTTCTTTACGATTAAACGGTGACAGATGAGGCGGAGGCGTGGGGCGTCGCAAAGGTGGGCCATTTGGAAGACGTCGACCACATTATCATCAGTGAGAAGGCCCATCTCGAATCGATGGCTGCACGCTTTCTTCAATGAGGAGATCACAAACACGTGTGACAACACTAGAAGATGTAAGGAGAATTCATCCATCTCTTTATGCTCATAGCTACAACAAGAACACAATGTTGATGATGATCATGTGGGCCACCTCTTAGATGCATGGTGTTTTTTTTTTTTTTCTGACTCGGACCGAGTTAGGCCGAGGCATATTCTGTTCTCAACCTGGATTCATGGGTGCTGAAGGTAGAGCTGGGCATCGAGTCGAGTCGGGCTGAGTTAGGGCCAACTTGACTCGATCCGATTTTGAAGTAGGCCTGACCTGAACTCGACCCAACTCGGTACCAAGTCCAACATGCCTAACTCGATTCGAGTCTGGGTCTGGCCTGGGCTAATCCGGATTGAGTCCGACCCAGTCACAAGTACCAAGTCGGGTCGAGTCAGCACCGAGTCGCGTCAGGTGCAACGGGTATCCACAGGCTGAAATCACAACTCAAAACCTAGGTGCAATTATCAAAATTGCAGCCTCTCCATCAGCTACACAGTTTCTTAGATTTGGAAAGTCATATCTGAGGTTTTTTTAATACATATGTATGAATCGAGTTTCAGATTGAGTCAAGTCAATACACAATTGGATTTCGAGTCAAGTCAATACAAAGTTGGATTTTGAGTCAAGTCGAATTGAGTTACCAGGTGATCCGAACTCGACTCAGTTTGAGTTCGGATTGGACAAAGTCAACTTGATTCGGATCGACTCACCCAGTCGATTCAGATCAAGCCAGAGGTCTGAACAAGTCGGACGAGTTGAGTTTGTCGAGTCGAGTCGTCTCATGCCCGGCTCTAGCTGAAGGGGATCGAATCCGAGTTGACTCGGCCGATCAAGATCAGGCCAAGCCATTGATCAGCTTGGCCACTACATCAAACTCAATTAATGGCTGTGTGATCTGATCCAACACGCAATCTCATCCAACTGTTGAATAAATCAACCTGACTTGCAATTAATCCACGTGATCTTCATGATGGGTCCTACCATTTGAACGGTTTGGATGTCCTACATGTTGACACATTGAGATATGATCAGATACAACGACTCTATCAGAAGTTACCATACAGCTTTATTTTTTAACCTGCATCTCATGCGTCAAATATCGGATCCGTGCAAAAGGTGGCCCACCTCGTGACAACCTGGGCCACACCAGTACACATTTAGTTATATGATTAGCTGTACATTGATTTTGATGTTGTGGCCCATTCAGTAAGTGTGTCAGCTGATTTTCACATAAGATGATCATCTTGGTGTGGCCCACCTTTTGCATGGATAGGATATTCTACACATATGACACATTAGCTAAAAAAGGCGCTATCGTAACTTCTAATAAAGTTGTTGTATCTAATCACTTCACATTTCTTTACCATGAAAATAAATTAGACTTTATATTTGAAATTTTTTTCATTTTCATAGCTGATTAAAGAATTAATAATCTTCGATAATTTCCTACCATGAAGAATATAGATAGCGAATGAAAGCCCGCACAGCTTGATGTGGGACGCCATGAATGGAGATTGATCGCGGGCGTACCTTCGACTGCGTCAACATGTTCTTCAACACTGGAGAAGTGCCGCCCTACAGACTATCAATTAGAAAACTTTAAAATTCCGATGAACAAATCCTAATCTATCATGCATCCACCATGTCGAACCCTTCGAAATATTCATGCGGATCACCTTGTGCAAAATCAAGCCATCCAACCATCAAATGGTCCACATCTAAAAATTAATATATATATATATATATATATATATATATATATATATATATATATATATATATATATATATATGACTATCCATCATTTTATATGGTGTGGCTTACTTGATTAATGATAGAGCTGATTTTTGTGTTTGGTAATCCTTATTTTTGAGACATCAGCAGTGGATGTCACGCACAGAACATTAAATACAACATTGCACAATTGTTTGGAAATATTGATTCCATTCGAATATCATGGATAATATAGTGATTAATAATTTTCATAATCTATTTAAAAAATACAATTTCAAAGCTAAGGTGTATTATGTGTATTTCAATAAAGCTATGAATCTTTGAAAATGCTAATATATTGGTTTAGTTTTCTTATTATTTTGTGATTTTCTTTAATCTCATGTTTTATAGAATAGGAGAAGAAAAATACTTTATATTGTTTTGCTCAACATATTCTCTTATCTACTGTGTTGAACTATGCCCAGGACCGTATACACATATAAGAATGCAGCCAGTGAGAAATCAAGCCTGGAAACCTTTAGTCGAACGTGTGCACACATGCACACGTGAGCACTCACGCTCAGGGGTGCAACCTAGCACTGACCTAATCATGCTAACTGTAAATATCTGCTCAACGGGTATGGAGGTTCTATAGCAAAAAAAATTTTATGTTGCTGAAAAATTCTAACTATGAATAAGAATAATGCACTATCAGTAATGATTACATTAATTTATTTTCTTCGATGGTAAAGAAAAGAACTTACAAGAACACCGGTATGGGCGTGGATGACACCACCATTGTCGGTGTGGACACAAACATCGGCTTTGTACCCTTCATCAAGTAGGCAATTCCATAAGTCTCTTGTCGTCGCGGCGACGTATCCATTGCTATTAGTGGGTAGTCGGGTAAATAGAGGTGCATCTGATGCAACCATGTTGCTAATTAAAGGAGAAAAGCCTTCACAAGTCTCTTCCATCTCACCCATCTTCACTTCTTAGCTTCCCTCCCTACACAACAGAGTAATTGAATGCACTCATTTCAACTTGAGAGTAAAAATGGTATATTTTTGTGTAAATAAGTTCCAACCTTTTATGTGTGTGGGGCCAACCTATTGGACGGATTGGATGGCGCATATAGGATAAATTTAGTCCGTTTAATTTTAATTAATACATGACACGTGTACCATTTCTAAGTGCCTGTGTGTCAAGCAGCATACACAGCCAGAGTATCAAATAATAAAAGATACAGTCGATGACTCCATTGAGATTGGCAAGCTGGCAATGGACTGGTCCTGGGTCAGGCAAAATCACTTTTTCGAATGGGCCCAGTTCGTAAGCCTGGCTCAATTAGTTCAAGATCGCTTTTTTGATAGGCCCAGTCCAGCAGGTCGAAGCTATGTGGGCCCCACCCTGATGTATATGTTTTATCTACGCCATTCATCCATTTTTAATGATCATTTTAAAATATCAACCCAAAAATGAGGTAGATCCAAAGCTCAAATGGACCACATCACAGGAAACAGTGGGGATTGAATGCCTACTGTTGAACAATTCTTGTCCACTACAGAAGTTTTGGATCAATCTGATTTTTATGTTTTCCCTTCATACATGTTTACGTGACTTTATGAACAGTTTGAATGGCAAATAAACATCTCAGTGGGCCATAGGAAGGTTTCAACGGTGGACGTCACTGTCAGCAAATCTTCCTGTTGTGTGGTCCATGTGAGCTTTGGATCTACCTCAGTTTTGGCTTCATACAAAAAAATGATCTCACAACATGAATGGACGGCCTGGATAAAATAATACATCATGGTGGGGCCCACATAGCTTTCCGAGTACGGAGCGGATGTGATTACTCCCATTTGATAACTTTCTCAGAACTGGAAAGTGCCGGGAACGGCTTTTTGTGAGGTAAAGCTACCATGTTAGTTCTGCAACATTTAAAAAAAGGATGGTGACTCTTCAACCGTACACATGGCATGGATTTACTAAGATCCGGACTGTCCAAATTGCTGACCCAATTGTGGATGAAGCATAACCGAAATATCACACATACCCACATATAAACACACCATCTAATTTTTTATTCGAATTTGGACCGCTCACTATTTTACTTTTAAGCATTCATGAGAGACATCAATTGGATGGTTAGGATTGCTTGATCAATGTAAGTTTAGAGATATACTCCATTCACGATCAGACCCACAGTTTGAGTGGTCTAGATATCTGTACATCAGTCACATATATACGGAAGATGAGTCACCACCATTTTGAACATGGTGGAGAACTAACATAGTAGCCCAATGTTGCAACATTCGTGACCCCTAACTGGGGCCATCATCAGTGATGGGGTCCACAAGACCCTTCAACTGGTAGGATCTTTTATCCACTGTAACGTGGCGGTTGGATCCTCCAGATGAACGGTTTAGATCACTGATGAGAATTATTCTTGAGAAATGAAATTTGGGTACACAAGATCAATCACCAAATGCCTTATATGGTGCCCTGAGCTCAAAGAGCAAGCATGGCACATCTATCCATGATCTGAACCGTTCATCAGGTAGTTCCTTCCATGTATTGATCTTGGTCGTAAGCCATACAAATAAGACCGTTCAAATCACTGGCCCAATCTTTGATGGCAAGGATTGAATAATAGTTCAGGTGTACCGTATCGTTCACCACCGACACGTATCGGCCGATATAGCCTTGCAGGCTTGCAGCTGTTTTAGGCCATACAGTTCGATGGTTCATGTACGATACCGGTATACATCAGCCAATACATACCGCTAGATGTAGCATAACCCAAATTTTACATTGATAAGATAATAGCAACCATCCGATTTTTCCCTTGGAATTTGGACAGATTACTATTTTAATCAATCTATTGGACGGTTAGGATTGCTTCACCAATCTGATTTTAGAGATATGCCCCATCCTCAACGTGCTGCACAATTTGGATGGTATGGATAGCCGTAGATGTGAAGTGAGCTATGCCAGGATAGATATGGACGGTACAAAATGAATTTTGGGCAATCCGTGCCATCTATGTACAATGCGCCCATCAGATGAAGGTCGAAGATCATAGACCATTAGAGAGAGAGAGAGAGAGAGAGAGAGAGAGCTAAGCTAGTCCGAAACGTTACCTTAAAAAAATCCCGAAATCTTGTTCTTTGTTTGTAAAGATGAAAGAAAAGCAGGAGATGGGAGTTTTTAATACAAGGGAGGGTTTCGGGTCTCCGATATCCAAAGGAAATAAACGATGCGGACCCGTAGGCTACGGTATCGGATATCCAGCCAAATCCGCTTTGTTCCCGCGTTTTTCCGCCCCACACGTGACCAACCGTTTAACCGACCAGCTCACGTGACCAAATGCCGTTGTGGGGGATAAGGTGTTTTAGCTGGAATACCATATTGACATTTTCATTTGTTGTGGGAGATTGAAGAGGCGAATTGTTTACACGTATGAGATCCGGACCGATCTTTAAGTGAGCCTCGACAAGAGTATGCCCTGGCGGTAAAGGCGGGCCAATCCGCTCATTGGCCGGGCCATGATCTATGAAAAGAAAATGGACGGTTGGAAGAGAATATCACCATCAGCATATATTCCATGTATGTGTGTGGCCCACCTGACGAGAAGACCGACCTAAATTATAGGATGGACTGGTACATGCCTTGGCTCTGGCATATGTTCGCCAAGTTGGCCCATCTGCTACATTCCTCCTTAGTTACCTCAGGAAATAAAAAATAAAAAATCAAAGATTGTGTTTGGGGACCACCATGATGTGTATATGTCATCCAACCCATTCATCAGGTGCATCCCACTAGGATAAACCGACGTCCGAAAAATCAGGCCAATCCAAAACTCAGGCGGGCCACATCACATATTTCTTCATCCTGACATCAACTGAGAAGAATAGACGTCTTATTTATTTATTTATTGCCCTACAGTGGATGGGCCATACCACCAATTTTAACCCTTCGATTGGTGGCCTGAAGCTTATGCTTAAGAAAATAACCACAGCAATGGTCCAAATTCAACTCAAGAAGGCCAATGGTTGCATCAGTAGGATTTCAGTTCAAGAGAATTTTGGGTCATGGTCCATCTGGAGTGAGGCCCATCAGAAATGAATGGTCCTGATCTCTGAACTATGTGTCCCATTTGTAAGAATTGAAAACCTAGGACACTAGGCATATTGTTTGAGTCCATCTTGGAGAGTTTCTAAAAAATGAATATAGGGTCTCAATTAGAAAATGAATAGGTGGACCCAGTTGATGGGGCCAAAATCCATTTTAGAATTAGGTCAGAATTTTGGAACCAGATCCCACCTACTAAAATTCAGGTCACGTCAAGGTCTATCTAGACATGACCCATCTATCATATAGTTGGGTTTAGGGGTATGAATAGGTTAATATTCCAAACCATCCAATTAATGATATCCCTACAAATAAAATCAAATCATCATGCTAATGAAATCAGTGTGATTTTGTTACCATCTCCATTGATAATAAGGCAGCACAAATAGAAGATGGGTAACCATATTTTAGAAAAGGAGCGAAATCATAGGGGTTGGGATTGGGTTGGTTTCATTTTTATTATTTTAGTATGATCTAAATTTGACTAATTAAAAAACTTAGACTGACCGAGTCTGATCAAGTTTAATTGATTTTGAGAGGACTCATGTTGGACCTTAGGATTCAAACTCGCCCAATCATCTTAACTTTGGACTCAGGCCGATGAATTGTTTGGTCAGGTCCAATGAGCCATCAGGTTGACCCAACCCATTTGCAACCCTAGTCTCATTGTACAACACACTCATGTCTCCTTACAAGTGGTCCACAGTTGGACTGTCCAGACTATTTATCTATTAGGCCCCACCATAGATGATGGCCCAAACTTCTCTGGATGCAAAGATCCCAACTTGTCAGTTAGTTGTATACAAGTCTATGATTGATAGAAACAACACGACCAAGGTCCAGAAGAAAGGCCAAGATGTCTTAAAGCCTCAAAAGTTTTTGGCCCCACATGTCCATGCCTCAACACATCAATGGTTTGTATCAAAGAATCCATCTCTATGGACTACACACATCATCACAAATAATAGTGGTGGCAATGGGACGGGCAGGGGTTGGTGATAGCTCAGCCCCAGTCCTATCAGCCCTATCAGTAATTGGGTTAAGGCCCAATCCTAATCGGGCTGAAAAGGCCCTAACCCTGTAAGAAAAGGATTTATACGGCCCATCCTAATAAGGCCCACCAGATCAATTTCAGTTAGAAACAAGGTCAATAGTCCATAATCACAACATTGGGTTTTTGAACAATGCCTCATCCTAGCAAGGCTCACCCAATCAATTTCAGTTACATACTTCATCACTGAAATAAAACACTTTTGATTATCTTCAACACAAAAGACATGAATATAATTGGAGTACAACCATCATGTTTTAAAGCCCCCCAACTGGAGTCCAGTTTCCAGTGTCCAGTTTTAGAAGGGAGAACTATAAATCACTCTTCATGCATGTGCATGTGTATTTTAATATTTATATGAATCCTACCATTCATCTACAAATTCCCACAATAGCATATCACAATATTCCAGATACCCAGTTAGTGTTCTGCAAATTGGGGCACTAATGGGTTAGGTAGGATCAGGTCAATGGGTGTATCAGATCTGACCTGTTTACTAATTGGATCTACATCTCAGCCCCAGACCTGATCCATTAGCATATGCATGGGTCAAGTCCAGTTAGGGTCGAAATCCAGATAAATTGCAAGCAAGGTCAAGCAGGGAAGAAGATCCAAACCTGTCTTCTTCTTTTCTGCCCGAATGTTAAATCCACTTTCTACAAATAACCAAACAAAAGAAAACAGTAAAGAAACAGACACCCCAGACGGACCCTATCTAATTGTTAATCGCTATTTAATATAGTCTTCCTGTTAAGCAACCAAGTAAATGTTTTTTCATGTAGGTTTTTTAGGTTTTTAGTTAATTCCCTTTATATATTAACTAAGGGATGGTTTTTAACCGGGTTGAGGTCGTGTCCCAGACAGGTTCACTTTCAGGTGGTCAAAATCCAACCCATTTAAAAGTTGGATAAACATTGAGAGGTTCCAGATCTGACCAATTTGGTAATCAAGGAAGCCGCCCACGTGGGACCCAAACGTAACCCAGTGGAACTCATTTTCCATCTATAGACCCATAGTTTATTGATCCGACTCATACACAACCCTATCTGGAAAAAAAAAACCAAGAGGCAAAAAACCACCAATCAAACCATTAGGCATGCAAACCATAACACACTTTGGGCCCTGCCTAATTAAAACGCCAGCATACCAACACCATCATAATAAGGTAGAATGAACACCTTTTTATTATCCTCTCGATAAGCAATATAGCGCCGATGAAAATAATTAAGTTACAGCAAAGAAATAAATCATAGGGCAAACAGAATATTCCATATTGTTTTTAGACAGATGAGAGAGCAAGGGGGGAAATTTTAAAAAGCAAAAGAAAAAAGGGTGTGGCATCCACCAAGCCAACCTTCACTTCTAAGCATCTTCATTGGTGGCAGCAGCATAGTGCCCATTGTTTCTATCCTGCATGCAAACATCATTCAAAGACCATTCAAAAATGGAAATTCATTTCACCAAACAAAGCCACATTTGTACAAGTGGTTAATACTGTGACATTATTGATGACTGACACACTTAGTCTGCCGGTAATCCAAACCATTGATCTGTCACCGCTCATTATTGGATTAGCCACAGCCCAAGAAGTAGCCCCAATCTATGAATCCTAAATTACAATAGGAGGACTCATTGAATGCAGATTGTTCTTCTTCTTTTTTTTTGGTTTTTTAACTGCGCATTTGAGATGTCTCCCCATCTCCATGGCATGGAACGTCCATCCAATAGGCCCTGCCATGTGTAGGGCAAGGCCAAAAAATAGCACAACTTTGGATGATCTAACTATTCACTCAATCACCTGCAACAAAGGGATCATATGAGCAGCTCATTCAACAGGCAAGTCAATTGACAGAAGGGTTCATACAGCTACTTTTTTGGCCATGGCCGGTCCACGGTGGGGCCTGTCAGGTGTCAGTAGGGATCTCCATCATATGTTTGACCATTGTATGGGAGACCACCTCATATTACAGTGCTCTAATTTGACCAATCCTGATATGCTATCACATGGGGTGACATTTGAAACCATATAATTAACCGGCCAAGATAGCCCATGCTTATTCGATCCAGACCATAAACCTTAATATCAGAACAGACCCATCCAAAATGAACCCAGATCACAGGGAATCCCCATAACCAAATCACATGATCCCAAAAGCAGTAGAGAGAGATGGCAAAAAGGGTACCTGGGCCAACATACGCTGCTTGTTCAGTAACTGAGTCCTTGCCTTGTTGATTGCAGAATTTTGCAACTTGACTGCCCTCTACAAAAGAGAAAAAATGGAAATCAGGACCACCAACTTGGGAGGTAAAGAAAAACTAACACTTGAGGAATCATAAGCATACACGCTACACATTCATGCACCAGTAAGTTCATGAAAATCTTCTAATCATGCTTTGCCAAAACAGAGATATTTGACCAATAGAAGCATTAGTGATCCAAACACCAAAGAATAAACTATACAAGTTAAAGATTTTTTATTTTTTTATTTTTCCCTTTTTGTTTCTTTCTTTGTTATTTATTTATTAGAGGTCGACTTCGCTGTTCATGACGTGATAGGGAGTTCCCTGTCATGCACTATGTTTGTAGATGTGGTGCCAATGGTCGGTTCATCAAAGCCATTGATCTGACAGCCCTTGGTTACAGATAACCAAAAGATCTCCTCGATTGGTTTAACTTTAACCTTTCCATCGTTGGCATGCAAATACATGGTTAAGAAGACATGCACCAACAAGCCAGGTTTATCATAGCCATTGATGTGACAGCCCTTCATCACAGATGAACAAGGCCCAAAAAATCTCATCAATTGGTTAACTTTAACCTTTCCATTGTAACCATGCAAATACATGGTTAAGAAGAAATGCTTCAACAAGTCACATTCAATGGGGGAAAGAACAAAGATTGAATGGCCAGGATCTTCCACTTTAGGAGATTTTTGTGGCATGATACATCTATGATGGGGACCATCAATGTTTGTAGTATCGATAATATTGGCTGACATTATCGGTACTGCAATCCAGCAATACGAAACGGGGCTGGAGTATCCAAAATCCCGGGTCAGTGTGTATGTATTGCAAAGCATCGTGCGATATCGCAATATATTGTTACAGTCGTTGTTTTTTTCTTTAGTATCGATGATATCTGTTGCTATCAACAGAGATTGTCGATACCATCTGCGAGTCACAGCTGGGTTGAGCAAAACCAAAAAAAAAAAAAAAAAAACTCAATTTTTTCACTTTCTCGCGATATATCGCAAAATATCGTTACAGTCGTCGTTTTTTTCTTTAGTATCGATGATATCTGTCGCTATCAACAGAGATTGTCGATACCGTCTGCGAGTCGCGGCTGGGTTGATATGTCAGTCCTGTCAAATCATTTTGAAGAAAAAATGACATTTTTGAGCTAGAATCAAGATCAAAGCCGATTTGGGGCCGGTTTCAATTCGTAAAGTATTTTTGCATTCTTCTTCTTTTTTTTCTTTTTTTTCTTTTTGTTTTGCAGGGGGGGGAGATGATCAATCACATGTTAAATCAGTACCAAATGGTTAGAAATGCATGATTCTTCATGTTTTACATGAATAATCAAGGATTTCAACCTTCGATTCAAGATTTAAGCCTAGGTAGTCCGATTTGGGAAAATTTGAGGAAAAATTAAAAAAATCCACAATTTCTCCCAAATTGGTTGCAATCTAACTGTCCAAACACGAAATCAAGCATGTATGAGCCCTGCTATACTGATTCTTATAGTTTTGGAGAATTTTCGGGATATATATATATATATATATATATCGAAATTCCACTTCTAAGTATGTAGGAGTGTCTGATGAAATCATCATCACAAACTCTTATTTAGGGATTTGGGTGTAGGTAATCCGATTTGGGGAAATTTGGAAAAAATTGAAATTTCCCTAATTTCTCCCAAATTTGGTTGCAATGATCATGTCCTAAACATGAAATGAAACATCTATCACAAGTGATCCACTGACCATTGATGTTTTGGAGATTTTTTTGAAAAATAATAATAATTTCTTAATTAAAAATTTTCTTAAATTTTCTGAAATTTCTTTTCTATCAACGGTCAATTGACCACATTTTTAGGGGGTGTTTGAATTTTCAATTACATGCGTAAATACATGTAAATAGGCTATCATTACTTACCTGTGTAATTGCAACAGCAATATCAAAGTTGACATTGATGGAGAGTATGTTTGGGTGGAAACCATCACTAAAACCGAGGCAGAAAATGAATTGAGAACAAAAACTGTGGGGACCACTATTATGTATATGTATGATCCACACTGCCTATTCGTTTTACCTGCTCATATTAGGGCATGAGCCCAAAAATGAAGCAAATCCAAAGCACAAGTGGACCACACCACAGGAAACAGAGGGAAATGAATGCTTACCTTTGGAAACTTCTAGGGGGTCGACAGAAGTTTTGGATGAAGCTAATGTTTGTGTATTCCCTTTATCCATGTCTGTGTGACCTCTTATGAACAGGTTGGATGACAAATACACATCCCTGTGGGCCCCAAGAAGGATCTAACTTTTAACGGTGGATGCCATTTTATGCATTGTTTCCTTTTGTGTGGTCCACTAGAGCTTAGAATCTGCTTTATTTTTTGTCTCATGCCCTAAAATGAGCTGATAAAACGGATGGACGGCATGGATCCAACACATACATCATGGTGGGTCTCATAGAGATTACGTGTGCCCAATTTCAGTTCAAATTCTAGCATACAATCACATTTTTTGAGGTGTATTCGAACTAGTATTTCACTTTCTATCAAACATGGGTAAATTATCATAATCACTTATTTATTACCATTTACAGGTGGAAATGAAAAATCAAACACCCCCTTAGAGCATTTAGAGCATTTAAGAGTGTTTGATGATTTTTTTAAAAAATATAATTAATAATGTATTGATTATGTTTCCATACATGTCTTCTTGCATTTATAAATTATATGTATAGACTTTGAATATACTTGAAACAGTCTAGTCGGACAGCACATAGCTTTCCAATACAAAGAAAACCTATTGTGTGCACTTGTCTTTTATGACGTTACGATTTAAAAGTGTGTATTAATGTCTTTTTTAACAATCCCTGAAGTTTCGTTGAAAATTCAACCAATTTCCCAATTTTTCCCATGTTTCCCAAAAAGTGTGATAAATTCTACAATACAACCAATATATGCCATGTGATAACCAATACGTATCTGTATTCCCAAGGTGCGATACGTAATGCAATACCGATACAGTAAACATTGCGTTAGATCAATGGCTTGGATAAACCCAAAAAAAGGACCCACATGTAAAAACTCAGTGCAAAGATCATTCGTTACAAACGGGGAAGTCAGCCTCTATTTATTTATTTATTTTGGTAAGTTGCAGGTACGAAGGTTAGTGAATCAGTAAGAAAGCACGACAACATCCAAAGGTAAGTTGAAGGTTAGTGAATCAGTAAGAAAGCATGACAACATCCAAAGGAAAGTTGAAGGCTAGTGAATCAGTACGAAAGCATGACAACATCCAAAGGTAGTCTGTTATGTGGTCTTTTCCCCTGGCTTTCTATAGATAAATATGTTAACATGGTGTTAAGGATGGAGGAAAACTAAAATGTGGATAGGTAAATATAACCTGGAATCCTCGGGGAATGGAGAATCATAGATTCTGACTTTCCAACGGTTGTTTGCTTCAGATTCAGATTTTACATGGGTTCCATGTTAGGTCACCTCAAACGGTCACCTGGAGTCTTCTCTAACTCAAAATCAATTTAATACCCTTCTGGGAGAAACAAATGTCCTCGGTTTTTCAGGCAAAACCGGGAAATGGAAATAGGTTTCCAAGCCGTCCTTTTTTTTTTTTTTCCCTTATGAGGGTGATATAATTTATTAAGAAACCAGCAAGCAACAGCCAGACGGGAAAAGAATACAAAAGCTAAAAGCTGCTGACAACACAAAAAAGGCAGTGACATTAAACAGAGAACTGCAGAAGTGGCAAGCCACTCCGAGACCGACAATCTAATGGTTTCCAAGCTGACTTTTTTTCTAAAACAGAGGACAAATGAGTTTTTCATGGAAACCAATTCCATTTGTATGGTTTTCCACATTCCCAAACACCCCCTAAGTGAATTGATATCTACGCCATGCCTGATTGATTTCCAAACACTCAATTTCCATTTTGGGAACTAAATGGAATCAATGATAGGGGAACTTCGAACACACACAAGCTAGTGTAACCAGATTTAGTGCAAAAGAAATCAAAATACAATCAAGAAAAATTCACAAACCCACCTTTTCATTGCCCGATAGTTCTTCGCTTCCCAATGGATTCTTTTTCTTTGGCTTGAAATCAAAAACATCATGGAGCAGTTCATTTTCCTGTTTAAACCAAACACTCATAATTGTAAATGACACGTAAGTGAACAAATTAGATAGGTAACCATCCAATGACACTATATCAAATAATCTCACCTGCATGTGCTTCAGAAAGCCAGATCCTAGAAAGCGCTTGAGAAAGTTCAACTATTAAAGATAGCATAGAAACCAGCGAACAATCAGCGAAAGTTAGAAGTACAGATCGAAACTCCATAGCTGAAAACATAAAAATGCAAATTAAGATTTTTTTTTTTTTTTTTTTTAAAAGGATTAAAAACCTGTATCAATTGACTCCACGTCGAAACTTTCAGTATATCGCCGCCATGAATCTTGATTGATGTTTCTGGACAAGCACCGATCTGCATATCCATATCAATCTAACATTGTTATACATTCCCAAATGCATAACCAGTCGCTATGTAATCCATTTGTAGAAAATAAAAGAAAATACTGTTTCTGGACAATCACCGATCTGCATATCCATATCAATCTAACATTGTTATACATTCCCAAATGCATAACCAGTCGCTATATAATCCATTTGTAGAAAATAAAAGAAAATACCTCAAGAAATGTCAGAACATCTCGAAACAAGTTCCGCTGGCTGTTGAGATCTTTCTTGGCAGATCCCTTGCCACCTGCCTCCACAGCTAGGACCCTCACTTGATTTAGGATCTTCCCCTTCAATCCTTCAACATATGTAAATCCTCCACGTGAATTATTTCCCTCAGTTCCTAAGCTGTCAATCTCATTCTTATCTTCTCCAGAGAATCTCTCCAGACTTCCTATTTCGAAAATAAGAGCAATTGCTTCACCAGCTGCAATACGAACAGAACGATCATCCTTGTCTAGAAGAGTTGAAAGGAAGGAGATTGTCCTGCACCGAATTGCAAAACCATATAACATCTTTCCGTTAACAAGTCCAATGCAAAATGAAAGAAATGTGCAATCAAACAGAATTTTCACCCACTCTTGCCAATTAATAGAGTCTGTTTTCCATCTGTCAATAGTTGTAAGCAGAAAAGACCATGCAGATACAGCCACTGCTAGCACAGCAGGTGTGGGTTTGCTCACAGATGCAACCTGAAGGTACAATAAAATGAGATAAGTTTTTCAGGGGCTTAAAGGTCTCATATGATAACGCGTAAGGGTGAGTTTGGTTGCACCAAATATCATGATATTTCATGATTGATCAGTCTAATTTGGTGCAAAAATATCATGATCTTTCATGTTATTTGGTCCAAATAAACACACCCTAAGATGTGGAAACACATTTTCTTTTTATTGATTACAGAAAGCACAAAGCATGCTCACGTACATTAGAACCTGATTTTGGATGAATTGATTGCCACATCATTTGCATAGATCTATGTGTCTCCTCGCAGTCATTTCCACCAACAAATGTGACGATGGCCAAACAGTCTAATACCTAGATTTGCAAACAGAAATTATTTGGAAAATCTTTTTAAAAAAAAAAAACAGCTGCCTTGAAAACAACAACTTTATGACAACTCATGATCAACTAATTTCAGGAACGTAAAACATACAGATGATTTCTTCAATGACTCGGATCCAGATTTAAGGGCTTGCGAGAGGGGTGGAATTGACTCTTCCATTATTTCATGAGCCCTATCTCCAGAACCAATAGTAATAGCCAGCAAACCTGTGGATAGGAAAATTACAACCATAAGTGTGCCTGAGTTGAACATAATGACAGAGAAATCAGCAACTTGGGAGGTTCAAAGAGCTACCAAGGGCATGAGCAGCTAGGGCAGCCTCTTTGGTAGATCCCTTTTTGCTTGAGTTTATAAGTTGATGCTGTAAAGTAACGTAACTGCAAGAAACCATAAGAATAGCAACAAATCAGTGAGAAGCTGTGAAAATTGGCCATGGATACACTGTCTAACATTAGACATGACAATGTAAAGGTAAATGTATTAATCATCAATGCTCAGGAAGAAGTTGATCCAATCCAAATTCAGGTTTCAGTTTGTATAAGTGGGGCCATAGTTTAGTGATCCAATCTGTATATATATTATGGGCCTCATTGTAGATGGCCAATAGACCAAAAATCTCTTAGATGGCAAATTTGTGACCCCGTAAATGGGTAGGCACTCAACAAATAACAACGAACAAAGAAAACATGCAACAGTTTACACTCAAACCAAAAAATGCCCGTTCTATAACTGGGATCTTCTAATCTTGGGGAATTTGTGCATGAACAATCCATAGTGATGCCCATAATGACAACAGTGTGGATAAATGAACCATGGGCCCCTGCTTGTGCAGACTGAAAAAACAGATATATTTTACAAGCTCTCAGCCCGAGCAATTGTATAATTCATCATAAAATGATCATAGTTTGAGAGGAATGATCACCTACAACTCACATTTTTAATTTTTGTTTCCAATTTTACAAGAGAAATATCAGCATGAGTAAATGGGTTGTAGGTTCATCTACAACCGGTTGTACGAGATCATTCCTCAAATAAAAAATACCATTATTGTATGTATGTGTGTGTGTGTCTATATACACACACACAAACACACAAAGTATACAAAGGGCTCATTAACATTTGCACCCTCAGTGCCTTCACTGACACTCCTCGGTTGAGGTGCTCCTAGATCCAGAACTTCCACCTCTTGGAAAGGTCGGTGCCTAAAACCCATATAAACTGGATGGTCCAAACCATGAAAAATCGCCTACAACATCTATTAACTGGACGGATAATTAACAGGTCACCATTCTAATGGTCGGCTTGGATCGATCTGTGAGCACCTTCAACAATGAGCGTCGGTGAAGATCAACACACTTCAACAAAATGGTGAAGGTTAATAAAACCCGTATATAAATATCTGCAAATAAAAGAAAATAACAGAGATACTCAAATACATATAAATTAACATAGCAGGATAGGTTGGATAGTGAACACTAAGGTCTCTCAGATCCATTTAAATAAACAAACCTAAATCTGTGCCTAGAGATAGAAATCATCTATAAAGAAGAGCATGAGAACAAAAATACTCATGCAAGAACCAACATCAGCTAAAATTA
The DNA here is from genome assembly GCF_029962835.1 of Magnolia sinica. Lineage (NCBI taxonomy): Eukaryota > Viridiplantae > Streptophyta > Magnoliopsida > Magnoliales > Magnoliaceae > Magnolia > Magnolia sinica. Next base: position 59,665,014 of record NC_080588.1, read on the forward strand.
CCCTTGTAAAACTTTCAAAACAGGGATTTTGGTTACTCACTTGTTCTCTGCAAATTGAAGCTGTAAATGACTTGTAAAAGCATCAGTAAGTCCTGACAAAGCCTTCTCCCGTGTAGATCCCCTTTTATCAAAGAAATGGAACAAATTAATTCAATTTCCACCAACAACCATTACATCACGATTAGATGACATTATAAGCAAAAAAGGAAAAAAAAAAAAAAAAAAAAAGAGTTCAAACTTTATAAAGCCAAACAGTAAAGCTCCAAATGCATGTATACATGCACAAATCAAAGGCAACTTCGGCAACAAAAGGAAATATGTGGAAAGGGCATCTAATATGTAAACGATTCCCTGGAAATATGTGGAGTTCATCTGAGCAATAAAAGTTCTTTTCTTCCCCTTAATGGGAGCAAAAAATCTTTACTAAAAGGAGGAAAATGAAAGGTTAATTTTGCAATAAGCTTGTCCATAACTTGAAATTCTCTTTTTCATTGCATGACATAAAGAAAAAAAGGATATACATAGCCCTTGGAATTGAGATAAATCTAGCCCAATCGAGAAGCATTACTAGTGAGACCTCAGCCGTAAGAAATAGTTCCTTTTTTTCAATGGAAAGATATGTTCCTAATAGCAGCCAAGCTTCCCTCTTTTTTTCTTTTTCTTTTTCTTTTCCATTTTTTTTTTTCCCCTCGAGTAGCAGCCTAGCAGGCAAGCTCCATGCTACTGAAAAAACTTAGGGCCCGTTTGGCAGACGCCTAAAATGCTCCGCTCATTTGTGTTGGTCTCCCGAGCAATTTTTAACAAAATGGTATGTTTTGGAGACAATTTTTTTTAACCTTAAAATCAGTTGTGAGATTAAAACCACAGAAGGGCTGTTTTTCAGAAAATTTCCATATTCAAAGGTCCAACTCCTCGCGCGAGTTTCTCACTACCTTTAACAGGGGGGTCCTGTAACATTGTTGTAGGAAATTCTCATCCATGTGGGATCAAGTTCGTCCATCAGCAGTGGGTGTTACTGGATCGTGGGTCCCACCAGTAAGTACCATGTTGGACTATCCTAGTCTACAGGTGGAATTATGAAGTGAAGTTTGCACAATTCACCAAAAAGGATTAACTCATCCCCGCTGTGTACGGGGTGTAGTCTCATAGAAGCATGCCAATCCAGTCTGTTCAAATTGTGGGCCTCGCTATTGGCTATATCATACCCAGAAAATCATAATGATCAGATTATCTTGAACATGCTAGTGGGGCCTCCTCATGGGTGATCCAGATTGTTAATGCAATGGCACACTGCAGTTGACGGAACTTTCCCCAAGGATCTTTAACCACACGGTGATCTGATCCTTTAATTAGTGATCTACAACCAAATACAGAAGTTTGGATGGGTAGGATTTTCCAATGGGTTGATTTTTGGGAAAGTTCTCACCATGGTGGGGTCCATTAGGATGTTGACTTCGATGACTAAACCAAAGGCCCACTTTCACAAACTACAAGCCTGAGGATACTGTGCATGTTCTTGGGTCAACGATCACACGGTTTCCTATCAACAGCTGGTAAATCGCTGTGACAGTTAGGATCATCCAATCTAGGGAATCTTTAATAGATGAATCGTTCACTGTGAGACCCATCTTATCAATGATTTGGATTAAAAAGAAAAAGAAAAAAAGGCCCGCCTATACCATGTATCCAATGGCACTGCACAAACCAAAAACAATAGGCCCACTTGATGATGAGATAAGGTACCTAATTGTTGGCTAGCACATGTTTGGTCTGACCCTTGACCAGTGTTCAAGTTGTCGGTATCGCTACAAGTTTCGCTGACTGGAGATAAAGATATAATATCGTTATCGCCGATAACTGGAAATGCGAAGAAAAATGGCGAATAATGGGGAAAATGATGGAATTTTTTGGTAAAACTTCAGGGCATGCCTAAATACACATATTTGCATATTTAGAAATAAAAAAAATTACAAAACAATGCACTAAATAATAAGTTTTCATTTAATGGGGCCCAAAAAGCATACGCTGCCATAAGAAATTGCTCTAATTATAATCAAAATGAGTTCATATAATACTTTATGGGGCCTACTATAATCAAAATCACTCCAATTGTATCAAAATGAGTTCATATAATACTTTATGGGGCTCACTGTAATCAAAATCGCTCCAATTGTAATAAAAATGGGTTCATATAATACTAAGTGGACCGAGTCAACTCTATGGGGCTCACTGATTTATAAACTTTTATCCCCTCCGTCCATCCACTTTACCATATAATTATAGGGGTTGATTCCAAAGACGAAGCATATCCAATGATCAAGTGGACCACAACACAGTAAATAGTGTGAATTTGAATGTCTATCATTGAAAATTTCTTAGGGGCCATAGAAGTTTTGGATCCGTGTAATCTTTGTTTTTTACCTTCATCGATGACTATGTGATCTTATGGACAGCTTGGATGACAAATAAACATCATTGTAGGCCCTAGGAAGTTTTCAACAATAGGAATCATTGTCCCCACTGCTTTCTATGGTGTGGTCCACCCAAGCTTTGGATCTGTCTAATTTTTGGGTTCATGACCTAAATTGATCTCGCTAAATGGATGGACGTTGTGGATATAACACATACAAAATGGTGGGGTCCACGGAACTTGGTGACATCCAAGCCACCAAGGTCGGCACGCCCACCCGCTGTCACTCCTGGTAAAAGGGACGCTGATTGCATCCTACCCCCGCCCAGACGGATTACCGTCCAGGCAGGGATCTGCGGGGCCCACCATGATGTAAGTGTTTTATCCATTCCGTTCATCATTTTTATAAGATCATTTTAACATATGAGCCAAAAAATGAGCATGTATAAGGCTTAAGTGGACCATAAACTGGGGATTGAACGTCCACCATTAAAACCTTCTTGGAAGCTGGAGAAGTTTTGGATTAAGCTGATATTTGTTTTTTCACTTCATCAACGTCTACATGACCTTATGAATAGGTTGGATGGTAAAAAAGCATCACGGTGGCCCTTAGGAAGGTTTCAATGGTGGGTGTCATTATCACTGTATCTTCCTTTGGTGTGATCCACTGGAGCTGTGGACTTACTTCATTTTCATAATTATATCTTAAAACGATCTAAGAAAAGCGATGAACGGTGTGGATAAAATACTTACATCACGGTGGGCCCCACAGAGCCCTGCTCGGATGGATTACTGTCTGAGCGGGGTAGGACGCAAGGGGGATGCGGATTGCGTACTGAGTAACTCAGCACGCTAAGCGTACTGAGTAAAGTCTGTGGGGTCTACCATGATTTACATATTTTATCCACTCCGTCCATCCTTTTTAACAGATAATTTTAGGGCTCCAAACGAAAAACCAAGTGCATCCAAATCTCAAGTGGACCTCACCACAGGAAACAGTGTGAATTGAAATTTTACCGTCCAAAATTTCTTGGGGCCACAGAACTTTTGGATGAATCTTTTATTTGTGTTTTCCCTTCATCCATGTCTGTGTGATCTTATGAATAGGTTGGATGACAAATAAACATCATTGTGGGCCCTAACAAGGTTTCAACGGTGGAAGTCATTATTCCCACTGTTTCCTGTGGTGTGGTCCACTTGAGTTTTGGGAATTCTTCAATTTTCGGCTCAACCACTGAAATGAGCTAGAAACACGTATGGACGGTGTGGATAACCCACACACATTCACAGTAGGCCCAACTGAGTTTACTCAGCACGATAAAAGCTACACAGTGCAAGCCGATTCGTAAAAGGGTTTCAAAACCCGAAACCCTAAAAAAATCGCAGAAAAAGCCGTCGATAGAAAGGTTCCAGAAGGGAACCTAAAATCTCAAAAAATCTCTGATTTCGCTCTTCGCCGAGATTTGCCCATTAATTCCGATCAACGATCCTATTCTACAGGTACATACTTCCAAAAGTTTCCTTTTTCCCCTTTTTTCTTTTTTTCTTTGGTATTTACGCAGCTCCCGATTTTATCGTCCCTTTTATTGTCGAATAGGAGTTGTCGGCTACAGTTATCCCTTGACAGGGCCGCGATTTTTGGTCAACAACTGTATTTTACATTAAAAATCAATAAAATCACCGAATATTCGCCAATATTTGGAAGAGAAACGAAAAAAGTCAGTTTCGGTGTCGCAACTCCGGCGACACCGATAATATCGGTGATATTATCGATTTTTCGCCGATAATATGAACACTGCCCTTGACTAATGAATTGTACTGATATTTTTTTCAAACACTAATGTCTAAACAATATTGTAAGAAAATTAGATAAAATAGAGAGCTTCATCCAAACGACATTTTCAAATAAAATTAAACTTCTGAAACTAAGTTTTCAGAATTTGCTTTTCATAAAAATATGCTTTAAAAAATCAAGTGTCAACCAAACATGGCCTTAGTAACATGATCATTGGAACTTGAAAGAATCATTGTCTTTAAGTTAAATTGCAAGCATTATAAAATGAAGATTCAATTCTTAATTCCTGGACATTGAATAAAGAAGTTAGATCTTGTGGTATTGTGCAGCAAAATTGGACATCAGACCAACTGCTACGGCTGTAAACATCCCGGACTTTGATGGATCCCACACTTGGATGGATCTACGGCCCGACCTGAACTAGTCTCACAAGGCGTATTCAAAATTTTCATTTTGCTCGCATAGGCCTGGCCACTGACAACCCTATCAATTATATGTAGCACACCCCAACATTGCAAAATTCATGAGAATCTTATTGAACCTGTATCATTTTTGTACAGAAACATATACCATAAATAAATAAAAGTAACCAACGTAGTAGTACCTCTTTTCAAATAAGGCATCCAAATAAGTCTCCAGTGAATGTGCTCCACCACGCACCTCTTCGCTCTCCTGTGCAAATTGTGTGTCTGATGCTGATGTCGATGAAGTACTCAAAGTATCATCATCACTATCAAACAAAGTTGCATTTTTACGTTGACTATTGCCTGCATAGAGCAGTAGACAAACTCAATTTCATTCCAGACAAGCCAAACATGCATTTTGAGCAATAATTTGATACTTCCACACCAACCTATGACCCACAAGAATGTGTGCCAGTGTGGCACAGGTGTGCAAGAACCAAGCTGTTCATCAGATGGGTCCAACTGCATATCTTCCCTGGTACAAGAATCAGGTGTACCGTGTGCAACGAATGGACAACTTCAAAAACACAAGGCTACAGTTGGCCCCACCTGATGGACAGCTCAAATGTTCCAAAAGTGGCACATGTGGTGGCATGTAGAGTAGCTGGGCTCTAAATGCATGCCAAATTAGCAGACCTGGTCAATAGATAGCTAACTAGTCGATAAAAAAACAATCAGCAACATAAAAAAGTAATTATTAAAGAGCATGTTGTATTGTAAAGGTAACGTACTTGGGCAAAAAGCTGAAATGGTAACTTTGGGCATACAGTTTCATCTTTTCCTCTTTTTTCTCTCAGACAAACTACTTAAAGATATGTGATCAAAATTATCTCAAGAGAGGGAGCCCAAAACAAAGAAGTTGCAGCACTCTAGATTTTTATCCAGGTGTAACTACCAAGATAAGATCTTGAAATTAATTGTAGCACTAAAAAAACCAACTGCGAAGCCAAATACCGTCAACACAACAGCATACTGAACAAGAAGAATCAGCGAAGAGCCATTTTTTCATTCAAGAAAAGCTGCTCTGCACAGGTATGACTTCTCATTCAGCTTTAGAAATCATAGACACCATAGCTCAATCAAGGAAAAAAATGGAAAGTGGAAAACCATACAAAATCTTTTATTATCTTCATGGATAAAGGCATGTTTTATAATTACCTTGGGTGAAGACTCTTTCTTAATTTGGCATCTGCCTGTTTCAACGACTAGAAAAAACAAGTAGAATTGTTTTTTTTTTTTAATTTTTTAAACATTAAAACAAGTGAGATTGTTATTGGGCGAAGAAAGGAAAAATTGATAACCAACTCAGTTGGGTTTTCATTTCCCACGTCACCCCAAATCAGTGAGTACAAAACAAAGAGACCCCACCAACCAAATCAGTCATTTGATGTACTACCAAACACAAGCCTAAAACTACGCTACCAATTTGGGTTATTTTCATAGATAAGAGCACGTTCAGAAATATCTTGGGTGGGCATGCGTTTCACAAGTTGGTATTCTGCTTGTTTCAACCTCTACACAAAAAAGGTGGAATACTTATTTCTGGGCCAAAAACGGGAACCTGCTCCAATGCGTTCTGTTTTCCATGCCATGCTAAATCAGTAAATTTGAAAACAAAGTGGCCCCACCATAAAATTCTGCCAAATTTTGGTTTGGGGTACTTTCCAAACGCAGCCTAAAACCATAAAATATCAATTCAGGTTACCTTGATATGAATGAGTATGTTTGGAAGTTCCTTGGGTGAAAATTCATTTTGCAAGTTGGTATTAAGCTCATTTAAACAGCTACTCAGAACAGGTGAATTGCTATTTCCAGTGGAAAAACTGATAACCTGTTCAGTTGGGTTCCTTTTTCCTTCTCACCCCAAATCAGCAAATTAAAAAACAAGGCAACCCCACATACCAATTCTGCCAAATTTCTATTTGGGGTACTTCCATCAGATACATAAGGCCACATGATAGCAATTCAGGTAATTTAACATGCATAAGAGCATGTCCAGAAGTACATTGGGTGGAAATTTGATTTGGAAGTTGGTAGTCCGCCCATTTCGACTACTACTCAAAAGAGGCAGACCTGTTACTTCCAGGCTGAAAAACAATAGATCGCTCAGTTGGGTTCCATTTCCATCAGGTAATTCAAAAATAAAGACCCCACCAGCCAAATCTGACAAATTTCAATTTGGCGTACTTCGAAGCGCAGCCTAAAGCTATACAATATCAATTTGGGTTACTTCCATGGACATGAGCATGTCCACAAGTACCTTGGGTGGAAATTCGATTTGTAAGTTGGTATTTCGCTCATTTCAACCACTCCTCAAAACATGATTTCCAGGTGGAAAACCAGTAACCTGCTCACTTGGGTTCTGCTTTAGCACAAACTTAAATCAGCTAACTCAAAAACAAAGCAACCACACCTACCAATTCTACCAAATTCGATTCTTGGTGCTTCTAAACACAGCCCAAAACTAGACAATATGACAATTCTGGTTACTTCCACACATAAGAGCATGCTTACGGCTATCTTGGGTGGAAATTGGTTTCCCGTGTTGGTATTCTGTTCATTTCAACCACTACTCAAAGCGGACAGAATAGTAAATCCCAGGCCAAAAACTGGGTACCATTTTCCGCACCACCCCAAATCAGCAAATTCAAAAACAAAGCAACAGCAAATTCAAAAACAAAGCAACTACACAAGCCAATTCAGCCAAATTTCAATTTGGGCCACTTCCAAACGCAGCCTAACATACTGCGAAGAAAAATGAGCAATCTAATTTTGAAACCCCAAGCTCAAAATACACACAACCAATCAATTCAGATAAAGATCCAACATAATTCAGATAGAAATCGATTCAAAGAATATCGAACCGGAATTCATCGATCAAGAGACTTACGCTTCCCCATTTCGATCAGATCTCTGCACCGTTACAAACAAGACCAAGCTCTTTGTATCCGGAACAAGATTTGAGAGACAGATGAGGTACAGAGGACGGCTGAGATTCTAGAACAAAAATTCAAGGTGGAGGTGTTGTCTATCAAAATTCTGGGTCCTTGATTGGAGAAAAACCGATCCATGTGATGATGAAAATTAGGGTTGGGATTGGAGAGAAAAAGAGGATTTTTTTCCTGGAAGGAGAGAGATTGAGGGAGAGTTGGCGAAATAAAAACCCTAGAATCCGAGAAGGATCTTATGACCGCGAATCGTAGATGCTCGGATATAGGAAAATTAAGTGTATCCCCGCGCTTGAAATAAATAAAGGCATCGCAGAACACATGATGTTTAAAAACACGTGAAAGATCCAACTCATTCACCAAGGTAGAATATATTTAGAAAATTCATTAATGTCGACTATATTCACAAGTTACGTAAATGATTACTTTTCAACCGTCCATTTTAAGCGTTTGTGTGGTCACTCGTAGTAAAGTCGTCCATTCAGATTATTGGGCATTGTTGTTGAGTTGTTGATCTGTATCCGTTCAATGTACTGGATTTTTCATATAGTTTATATTTTAGTACTTATTTTGTGGATCTCTACCGTCCATCTTATGCGTGTGGGTACACTAACTATTACCAGGTGAAGACGAATAGGAGCACGTGATGCACGTAAGTAGAACGGTGCTTTTGAGTTTCGCACGCGGGGAAATTGTGCACTTCGGGAGCATATGAAGTTGTACTCCGGATGGGATTTTAAGGCGGCGGTTGCGTGGGACGCGGATTGCGTCCTATCCCCCCTTCTCCAGCTGGGAACGGGCAGCAGCTTTGAGGGACCACCGTCATGTAGGGGTATTATCTACAGCGTCCATCCATTTTTTTCCTATCATTTTAGGGATAATTTCGAAAATTAGGCAGATCCAAGCTCAAGTGGACCACACCGCAAGAAGCAGCAGTGATAATGATTCTCACCGTTGAAACTTTTCTAAGGCCCACCGTGATGTTTATTTGTTATCCAACCTATTCATAAGGTTACATAGAGCTGGACGAAGAATAATCACAAATATCAGCTCCATCCAAAACTTCTGTGGCCCCTAAGAAGTTTTCAACGGTAAGAGTTTAATCCCCACTGTGTCTTACCGTTTAATCCCCACTGTGTAATCCACTTGAGCCTTGGATTTGCCTATTTTTTGATTTATAACTTAAAATGATACGAAATAATGGATGGACGGTGTGGATAAGACCCAATCAAAGCTGCTGCCCGTTCCCAGCTGGCGCAATCCGCGTCCGGTTGGGTGACCCTCCACGTGCTGACGTGGCACGCGGTTATAAGATTAAAGGTGGGCCCCACAGTTAAGCTTCGCTGGCGCAAGAATCGGGGGCGCCGATTAGGGGAGTCTGGGTTTTTAGCTCAATGGGTGAGTCCTTTTTCTAGCTCATTTCAAAGTACAGTCTCAAAAATGAAGTGGATTCAAATCTCAAGTGAACCACTTTAAGGGGACTGGTCATTGACAGTTAAAAACTTCATGTGAGCCACGGAAGTTTTGGATTAAGCTGATTTGAATTTCGTACGTGTAGGCATTCAATGACTCTTTTTTTTGTGGTGTGGTTCACTTTAGAGTTGAATATGCTTAAATGCTGTGATTAGTGACTAAAATTATCTTTAAAAAATGATGAATAGAGTAGATATACAACACATACATTAAGGTAGGCCCACAATCAGGAACTCACCCACTAAGTTGTTATCGACGTTTAGAGGTATACATTGAGTCGAACTGAGTCAAGCTAGCCTCAGCCCAACTCAGATCGGCCACTAGCTGACCTTAACTCAAACTCGGCTCAGCTCGGCTCAGTCCTTGAGCCTGACTGGCTAGCTTGGCTCAGTACGGTCAGCACCTCGGGCCGAGTTCAAGCTAAGATCGAGCTAAGTTTGCCATTGCAACATTTTCATGAACACCTGGATTACACCTTTAAAATCTCACTGTATTTGATACAGTGGCAATGGTTTTACGGATATTTTATTAAACACCTTCTAAGCAACATAAAAATCAAGAAAAAAAATGGTGTTGGTTTCATATACATATAGAGGTGGGCATCGAGCCGAGTGGAGTCGAGGTGGGCCAAGCTTGGCTTGACTTGTCCATGATGTACTCGAGTTCGAGCTTGAGCTCGAGCTTGGCCTCGAGCTCAACATTGAAGCTTGGCTTGTTTGCCAAAGCTGTCGGGTCGAGTTGAGTCGAGTTTACCTCGAGTCGAGCTCGAGTTTGTTTGGTGAGAGAGTAATGGATTCTGTTCTTGATCCTCCTTCATTGATGAAAATTTCAAAAATTTTAGGAGATTCAAAACAAAACCCGATGAAAAAATCAAACAAAGCTTCGAATCGGATGAGGAAACCTGTAAGAATCGATCTATTCGAGTTCGAGTCGAGTTCGAGCTTCGAGTCGAGTTGAGTCGAGTTCGAGTCGAGTCGAGTCGAGTTGAAATGCCCCCTGGTCGAACTTGGCTTGAACTTAACTCAAGCTTCAAGCCATTCAAGCTGAGTCAATCCAAGCTGACTCGAGCCGAGTCGAGCAAGCTTTTTGAGCTAGCTTGACTTGTGAGCAGCCCTATATACATACCTTCTTTGCCACCAGCTACACTTCTTTAAGGCATTTCATCAAACACTTGGTGAGCAACATCAATATCAAATTAACTGAGTCACCAAACTGGTTCGATCCGAATTGAGTCGAGCTGGGGCCAGCTCAAACTCGACTCGAACTTATTTTCAAGCTCAAACAATCAGCTCGAATTCAACTTCAAACCGAGTCAAATCGAGCTTTTTTTAGTCGAGTCGAGCGAGCTAACCGAGCTAACTCGGTTCGTGTACACCTCTACCGACGTTGAAAATCAGGTGGTCATACCTAACAGTTGCCTAACACTTCCAAGGGAAATGTACGTTGATTCAGATATAGCGGGATAGGAAAGGCTGTCACAATGTTTGTGAGAAATTTACCCTGTTCAACCGTTTTGTTAGCTCATTCCAAAACTCAAGTGAGCCATCGTAAGAGTAAATATAAGAGATTCAGTGACCACACTTGAAACATTTATAAATATTTTTGTTTTTTACTTCCTCTAGTGGAAATGACCTTATGGATGGTTTGGGTGGCATATAAACATCAAGGTGGAGCCTATAAAGGTTTCAACGGTTGGAAACTCTTTCCTCAAAATTCCCTCTCATGTGGCCCACTTGAGTTTTGAATCTACCTAACTTTTGGTTGCATGGTTTAAAATAAGTTAATAAAATAGATGGATAGGTAGGTTTCTCATAAACATCAAATGTTTAAGGCCTCACTTATCATTATAGCATTGGAATTTCTTAAGAAAGTCTTTAACACAAAATTTGAACCCAACACCATGATGTATGTGTCTTATCCACACCATTAATCCATTTTGTCAGCTCATCTTAGTATATGACTACAAACTTAAAGTGGATCCAAATATCAAGTACACCTCACCACAGGAACAACGGGAATTGTTGAAAACTTCTTTGAGACCACAAAAAATTTGGGTCAAGCTGATATATGTGTTTTTCCTTAATCGACGTTTGTGTAGTCTTATAAATGGTTTGGATAGCAAATAAACATCGCCATGGGCACTTAGTAAGTTTTCAACCGTGGGCATTATTATTTTCATTTTTATGTTGTGGTCTACCAAAGCTTTGGATATGTTTCAATTGTGGGCTCATAATTTAAAAAAGAGTTGTTAAAAAAAAAATGAACAGAGTGGATAAAACACATACATCACAGTGGGCCACACAAAGTTTGTTCAGCAGGATATTGGGGGTGTTGGGTCACCACAATCTGCTTCCATGAAAGCTGGAATATCAAATGATTGTGCCAAGTTAGCACGTGTGTACATCTAAGATGTGGACACAAAACAAATTGATTTTTGCAGATGACCTTTGATCCAGACCGTTCATCTAAGGGTGCCCACTTATATTGCCGAACCCAAAGCAGTTGGTCTAAGTAGTAGATTTCTAACCATACATGCATTGCATGTCGAATTGAACATCCATGTCAATTTTTTTGAACCGTTCTTTTGCAAGCAAGCAAACGATTCCCTTATCAACATGACTTTTCACAACCAGTTCTCCGCGTGACCCACCATATGAATGGTTAGGATCATGGCCTGGCCAGCTTTAATGCACCGCCATTCATAACTAGTCTTATTTTTTATGCCATGATCGGCATAAAGTCTACATCTGATTCCCTTTCTATTTTCACCTGGTTTTAAGGACAGGATCCAGTGCCTCAGAACACGTAGGTCCAAATCAAAACTGTATATTCAGCAAGTCAAATAGTAAATGGGCCACAATTGAAAAATCTCATTATTTAGGACAATCCTGACCCTCTATTCTATGTAATATAAATGGACCCTGAAAGAAACAAATTCAGCAACAGTCCATATTCAATGAGCCATGATCCTCCCCTTTACCTTGATCAATGGATATGCTCAAAAGGTTACAGGAGTTGTTTGATACTCTGGCTGTGTATGAGATTTGATAGTATGTAGCCATGGTACACATGGCATGTATTGACTCAAATGAAACCTATTAAATATGGAACCCTTTCTCTTAAAGTCATAGTTTAAAAGAATTGGTTGAACAATCTTAGCCAATGTTATCAAATAGCATTTGCGATCCTGTGTGATTGCATATGCGTGTGCGCATATGCGATCGCACAATCGTATATGCGGTCGCATTTTTTTTTTGCATTTTTTCAAAAAATTTAAAAAAAAATCAGAAAAATAAAAAAAATTAAAAAAAATTAAAAAAAAATCAGAAAAATCAAAATAAATTATTATATGTCATTGGGACATGAAATACATTTAATTTAAGTAAAATATAAAATAAAACACACCAATTACATACATATGATAATGATACATTTACAAATTACAATGTAGTTAACTTCTTAAATCTTAACAATTAACATTTTACATTTAACAATAACAAATATAAATATCAAATATCAAATATCCATATTCAACATTCAACACTATATGTACATGATACAATACATAATATATCAAGTTATCAAGTATCAACAATCAACAATATCAACATCAACACACTTAGACTTATGAGACAAGCATTAAACAAAATTAAGAAGTTATGTATTTATTATTTTATTCATCTAATCAATAATCATTAATCATATACATTGATGTAGCATCCATTGTGGCACATAACCACCAGGTCTACCACTACCACCATCACCATCATCATCATTCGAGTCATCTCCTTCTTCCACATACACTTCTTCTTATTCCGTTTCTTCATCATCTGTACGTACTAATACTTCATCAACATCCAATGCTGGATGATCTTCAGCTTGATCATCATTATCATCTTCTCCTTCTTCAATCTCCTCAATCTCATCAACGGGTTGACGGCTACTACTCGCCCCCCGGCTCCCCCCCTCTGTCCTTCGCCTTCAAGTAGTACTACTACCTTCACCAGGTGTCGATCCATATGCAGCATCTTCAACTTGTGCCCATGTCAGCTCCTCTCCAGCAAACACCGGGTCTCCGTCTCTACGAGCCACTCGTTATCTGCATCTAACTTGTCTAAGTAGATAGGGTCAAAGAAACTGGGCTTTTCTTTCTTACTTGAGAATCATTTTCATAATTTTTTATTGTATTGAACGAAAACCAAGTCGTTGAGCTTTTTTCGCTCAAGGCAATTCCTTTTCTTGGTATGAATCTGTAAAAACGAAAACACATTTGGCATTAGCTATTTAAGTAATTAATTTAGCTTAGGCCACTAAAAAAATTAAAGTTTACAAAAAAATAAAACAATTACTAAATAGTTTAAACTTACCGCCTCGAACGTACTCCAATTGCGTTCGCAACCACTGACAGAACACGTGAGTCTAAGAATCTTCATAGCCAGCTTCTTTAGAGCTGGATTCTTCCTATTCAGGTCCACTCCATAGGCAGCCTACCAGTCAGCTGAGAAAAACAGTTTAAATATAGGTTAGAGTCTTAGTCTCTTAGAGACACTTTGTAGAAAAACTTTTTGTAAGAGTTTAGTACACAGTTGATAGTACACTAACATTCATTCATAAAAGTACTTACTGGGTAATTTCATTGCCCGATGTCTTATCACGATATCCCTTGAGAATATTCCTTCACTTTTCGTGTAGAAGTCCAGTAAACTTGAGATCTTGTCCTGTTCTCCTCCATCTGGAATCATTCTTTCCAAGACATCAATAAATCTAACGATATGCATAGTTAGTGCTTCTGCTGGATCAGCGGAAGTGAATAAACATGCTGGGTTAAGGATGTAAGCTGTCGAATATAATAGGGATGACATTTAGTTATCCCATCTTCTATCTATAATATCTAAAATTGGCCTATAATCACGGTCTCTATACTTAAAATGGTCCATAATCTTATTTTTCGTCCTCTCCATCACATTATATATGTAGCTCATTGCGGGCTTCTCATCCCCGTCTACCAATCACAACATAGTGACTAAAGGCTCGGATGATTTTAGCGCCTTTACCACTTGAGTTCAAAAACTTTAAAAAAGAATTGTTTGTTGAACCCGTTTCCCTTTAGCCTGTTTTTGACCGAGGCTCACTTGTAAAATCGGCCGACACTAAAACGCTTTAAGTTCTGATTTTTTTGCATGTAGCCTTTGTAGTGTTAAAAAGGCTATAGCGAAACGGGTGACTACTGGATGTAACAAGTTACTCCCAATGTATTTTCTCATTCGACTGAAAAGAAGGACGTGTTTGTACATAAAGACCGTGATTCTTCTGTCCCTTACAATCACATTTATAAATAATCTACCTATATCTTCTAACATAAGATCAATACAATGGGCCGCACAGGGGGTCTAAAATAAATGTCGCTTCTTCTCAATAAGAAGACGACCGACCATTACATACAAGGCTGCGTTATCTGTAATTACTTGTACAACGTAGTCCTCACTTATTTATTCAACTACACTATCTAGTAAGTTAAACAAATATTCTCCTGTGTGTGAATGGCCTGACGCATCCACTGACTTTAAGAACATTGTCCCAGCTGGACAATTTACCAAAAAGTTAATGAGAGACTGACCGGATCTATCGGTCCATCCATTGGCCATTAGTGAACAACCATATATTTTTCATGATTCCCTATATTCCGCTATGAAAGATTGTGTATATTCAACTTTAGTTTTTAGGCATATCTCCCTCATTTCATGATATGAAGGAGGTTTAAGCTCAGGTCCAAATTGACCTATAGCCTCAATCATTACTTTAAAGCCTTTCGATTTAATGGCATTGAAAGCAACACCGGTTTGGTAAAACCACTTAGTAATATATTGAATTGTGATTTTTCTATCTTTTTATTTATATTGGTTCTCTAAAGTTGTTTGAGCCGACCTTTTCCCTCTACCCCTTTGGCCGACCACATCCTCGGGGTGTGGTCTACACCATCTATCTATGGGCCCATGCCCTTGGACTCTTTTCGATGGTTGTACTTGTGGTCTAGACTGGCCTGTCGAAGTAGGAGGAGTGAGACTAGCTTCATCTATATTAACTACATTTATATCTTCATATGCATTTTGTTCCATATATTTCTTCTGACATAGGGCACTATCGCATTTCTTTCTTGATTTTTTTTCCATATACTCCACAATCTCCTTTCAGATTTCTGGAGTAATTTTGTCGCATACTTTTATATTTAACCCTGATAAATATGTAAGGTGTTGCTTGTGCCTTGCAATGCTACCGGAACTCACATACCCACATAACTTACATACTATGTGAGTCTTTTCGGTAGCACTACAGTAGTGCCTATACTTCCAACTCGGGTCATTTGAATTGGGCTTCAAAGAGGAAGATTGGGAAGAAGACATTATGATGGTAGACGGTAATGTGTGTATTAGCACTAAAAAGTAACTAGCTAGCTACTAACTTAAAACTAGATAGTAAACTGCCAATAAAAAGAAAACTAAAGTAAAGTAAGAGACTAAAAAGAAGAACTAAGAAGTAAGAAAGAAGTAGATCTAAGAGAGTAAGTAAGAGTAAAGACTAAAGAGCCTAAAGAGATGAGACTTAGGGGGGGGGAGAGAGAGAGAGAGAGAGAGAGAGAGAGAGAGAGAGAGAGAGAGAGTTACACTTACACACACACACACTTACACACTTACACTTGTAGAGACTAGAAGGGGAGAAGAAGAGGGAGAGAGAGAGAGTTGAGTTACACACTTACACTTGTAGAAAGGGAGAAGAAGAGGGAAAAGAAAATGAGAAAAAGAGAGAGAGTTGAGTTACACTTGTAGAAAAAGAAGGAGAGAGAGAGAGAGAGAGAGAGAGAGAGAGAGAGAGAGAGAGAGAGATTTACACATAAATGAAATTAAAATTACAAATCTAAAAGAGGTTCTCAACTTCCAAATTCTTGTCTAAGTTGTCTACTTGTCTTCTCTTCACCTTTGCCCCTTCACTTAAGTATTGATCTTGATTCTTGAATTCTTGTTGTAACTTGTACTTATAATTTGTAAGTTGTAACTTCAAACTTGTAAGTTGTAACAACTAACAATTAACAACTAACAAAGTAACAAATCAATTAACAAACAAAAAAATGATAGAAAGAAATTGTTAGAATTAGAAACTTAGAAGTTAGAACTTAGAAAACTTAGTGGATGGAGATTGGAGAAGAGTGAGGAGTCTCTTGACTCTTGAATCTTGATTCTTGAATATGGATGGTATGATGTATCATGTATCTTGGATTCTTGATTCTTGCTTCTTGTACCCTTCCTTGATTCTTGATTCTTGAAAGTTAAAAGAAATGAAAAGAAATATGGAAATGGAATATGGATGGAGAGGAGTGGATGTAGAATGTAGATTATATTGTAGAGTGCTTAGAAGTTGGAACTAGAAATATGTAAATGAGGATATAGTAAGAGAAATAGAGAATAGAGAGAGAAAGTTTGAGCTTTTTTTGCATGTAGGAATGCTTAGAATGCATATTTATGAAGAAAAAATTTGGATTAAAAAAAAACAGTAAAAAAACAGTCAGAAATCTAACCGTTGGCCATTATGCGATCGCATATGCTGGCACATGTGGCATATGCGATCGTATGTGCAGGGATCACATATGCCACTGCCGCATATGCTATTACCCCACAAATATGCGCATATGTGATAGCATATTCGCATATGCGATCGCACATGACAACACTGATCTTAGCCACAAGGCCACTAGTTTTATGAGATAAAATCATTTGATTTTTTTTATTTTTCACCATTCAAAATGTCTCAAAATTTAAGGAATCATTTAGTAGTACCGCCTTTTGGAAGATAGGAACTAAAAATTAATATAATTTTCATTAACATCATGTTTGACACTTTTGAAAATTCTAAATTGTATAACTAATTTGGATTGAAAATCCTCAATTATGGCCATTTAAAATCCAAGAGTAAAGGTGGGTACAAAATCTTATAATTGATGTAAGTGAATATGTTAAAAATATGACAATTTACAAAAATTAAATAAATAAATAAAATCTAGGAACCGAGTTACCAAAAATACATAATCTTCATTATCTTCTTCACTATATAGAAATAAAAGAAAACCCACTAAAGAAGTTGATTATTGACTATAAGGGAAGAGAACATTATACATATTATGAAATATTTGGATTAGAATTTTTAGAATGGAATGTACCCTATAGGGCTAAGATTAGAGAGGAAAGAAATATTTCAAACCAAAGTCCTATAACTATATTTATAAATATTAATTCTATAAAAATTTCAATTATAGACTAACTTTAAAATCTCTTAAATTATGGTGGTAATAAAGTGTTATGAAGCTATCATGCTTCCTCACAATAGTAAAACCCAATCTACATCTTCCAATCAAATAATTTCTGTGTAAGACCTTTGATAATATAATTTTTTTTTAAGAAAATGACATTGCAACTGTTAGGGTTTTGGTTTGCGGAATCATACAGATCTAGATCTAGGATAGCAATCCAAGAGTGAACACAGAGATTTAACGTGGAAAACCTTTGCGGGAAAAAACCACGGTACAAAGCGACAGAAAATTCCACTATGAAAGCACATATTACAAAAATAGAGGACTTACCCGGCTTGAGCAATCCTCAAACCTCACCTTTTCTCCACCCCTTGAAACCCTAGAACCCTTTTATAAATACTTAGAACCTACTTGAATAGCTCCTAGTCCTGTATACATGCCTATTTATAGGTTTAGAAAGAAACCTCAGCAAAATCGAAAATAAAATTCACAGAATCTACGTTTCCGTAAATGAATTTGCATAAACCTGCGATGATATCAAACGTAATTTGATATCATCGAAGAAGGACTAAAACTGTCCAACGATTGGGACTAAAAAATGTGGAAAAAATCGATTTCTTCGAGTTTGCTTCGATGTTATCGAGCTGTCTTCGACGACATCGAAACTGGTTTGATTTCATCGAACCAGCATATATAGATTTAAGACATCTGTCAGTAACAATCTTCACCACGTCTTTAATCTTCAAACATATAGCTTCTTGTCTCATTCTCTTATCTCTGTTTAGCATCATAATTTCATCAATGCTTCTCGTGCATACTCTGTCCTTCTTTTACACCATCATCAAGCCCAGAGAAGTTGCACAAAACTTGAACTTCTCTATAAGAATGACCTTGGTGAGCATGTCTACTGGATTCACATTGGTGTGAATCTTCTCCAGTGTTACGCCTCTTTCCTCAAGCGCCTATTGGATAAAATAGTGACAAACATCAATGTGTTTAGTATGTGAGTGATAAACAAATTTTTTAGCTAAATTAATAGCGCTCTCGCTATCACCGTTAACCGGCACGACCTCCTACTGAAGTCCCAATGATTTATCATATTTCTGAGCCAAACACCTTCTTTAAACGCTTCCGTCACTGCCATATATTCAGCTTCAGTCGTGGAAAGAGCCACCATGGACTGAAGCTTCAACATCCAACTGATTGTTCCACCCGCTATTATAAATGAGTAACCTGAAGTCGACTTTGTGGAATCCAAACTGCCTGCGTAGTCTAAATCCACATACCCTACCAGCTTTGTCCCTGTCTTCTCAAAAGTTAAGATGTAGTCTTTTGTACCTCGAATGTATCGAAGCCATTTCACCGCTTCCCAATGTTGCTCACCGGAGTTTGACATGTATCTGCTCACAACACCGACTGCCTATGAAATATCTGATCTCGTATAGACCATGACATATATTAAATTGCCAACTGCATTCGAATAAGGTACATGAGACATAACCTGCTTTTTCTTATTTGATTTAGGACATTGTTCTAAAGAAAACTTGAAGTGAGCCGCGTGGGGAACGCTCACTGGCTTTGTTTGGTCCATCCCATACTTGATCAATACTTTTTCAAGGTATTTTGTTTGTGATAACCAAAGCTTGCTCCTCTTCCTGTCTCTATGAATATGTATACCGAGAACCATTTTTTGCAGCCCCTGGATCTTTCATCTCAAATGTCCATGATAACTGAGTCTTCAGTACATTGATTTCCGACATATCATGACAGACGATCAACATATCATTAATATATACAATACTAGGATGATAAATTTGTCATCACTTAGTGTCTTATAATAGACACAATGATCGTATTCACTCTAAGTAAATTTCTGACTCAACATCAAAGAATCAAATTTTTTATACCACTGCATAGGCGACTGTTTCAAGCCGTACAATAACCTCATTAACCTGCAAACTTTTTTCTCTACTCCTTTAATTTTGTAACCCTTTGGTTGCTTCATATAGATCTGTTCTTCCAACTCCCCGTGCAGGAATGCAGTCTTAACATCCATTTATTCCAGCTCGAGATCGTATTGGGCAATCAGTGCCAACACGAATCTGATAGACCCTGTTTAACTACCGATGCGAATATCTCTGTGAAGTCGATTCCTTCTCTCTGAGCATACCCCTTCGCTATCAGTCTAGCTTTATATATATTCTGTTTCCTTTTGAATAACCACTTGCATCCGATCGCTTTTCGGCCCATTAGAAGCTCCACTAGCTCCCATGTGTGATTTTTGTGTAACGAGTCCAACTCATCATCTATAGCCACCTTCCACTTTTCTTCATCAAGTTCATCAAAAGCCTCTTGAATAGTAGACAGGTCCCCCTCATCTGTAATGAGGGCATATGCAATATTAGAGTCATTTCCTCTTGCTCCTCTTGATCATTCTTGCAGAATAAGGAGCTTTCATCAAATTTAACGTCACGACTAATGATGACCTTGCATGTGACTTTGTTGAATAACCTGTAACCTTTCACACCAGCACCATAACTAATAAAAATATACTTTTTGGCTATATGGTCTAGCTTATCTCTCTCAACTGATGGTACATGAGAGTAAGCCTCGTAACCAAATATGCGCAAATCCGAGTAGTCCAACTTATAACCACTTCATACTTCCTCTGGGATTTTACATTCAATTGTCGTATACTGGGATCAATTCACCAAGTAGCAAGCCGCATTAACGGCCTCAGTTCATAACTCCTTGCCCAATGTAGCATTACTTAACGTGCATTGGGCCCTCTCTAAGAGAGTCCGATTCATCCGCTCAGCCACACCATTTTTTTCGGGCGTGTGGCATACTATGTTGTGCCTGATGATCCCTTCATCCTTGCAATATTTATAAAACTCAATGAAAGTAAATTCTCCACCATTGTCAGTCCTTAAAACCTTTAGTTTTCACTTTTACTGTTTTTCCACCATTGTCTTCCATTGTTTAAATATGGTGAAAACTTCAGATTTATGTTTCATGAAGTAAACCCAAACTTTCCTAGAGTAGTCATCAATAAATGAAACAAACCATGACGGACCCCTAGTGGAAGCTTCTGGTGATGATCCCCATACATTAGATTGCACATAATTAAGCACTCCCTTATATACATGTTTTCTGGATTTAAAAGATAATCTAGAATATTTACCATATATACAATGCTTACATATATCTAAATCAGAATTTTTAAAAGCTGAAATCAAACATTGATCGTAAAGTACCTTCATGCCTCGCTCACTCATGTGGCTCAGACGAGCATGCCACATACGTGTAGACATGGAATCTGCAATATTCGATGCCGCTCCACCATTTGAAGTGCTTCCGATCGACCTATAAAGGTTTCCATACCTTTGCGATCTCAAAACCACGAGTGCCCATTTTGAAACTTTAAGGACACCATCAATACTAGTGAACTTGTACCTTATAGCTTCGAGTGCACCGAGAGAAATCAGACTTTTCTTCATATCATGAACATACCTGACATCAGTCAAGGTACGCTCTATCCCATCGAACATCTTGATGTTCACCGTACAAATAGCCACAACATTATAGGCATTGTCATTGCCCATAAAAACCTATCCACCATCGCATTCCTTATAACTAGTGAACCAACTCCGATGAGGAGTCATGTGATATGATGCTCCTGTGTCAAGCATCCACTCGTCTTTATGATTGTTGTGTAAATGATCAATCATGGAAACAGATAAAACATCACCACCACTTGTCTCTTCATCAGATGTGACAACATTGGCCTTTTTGGAAGAAGCTGTTGAATTTTTTAAATTTACTTTAGGATTTTTTAAATCTTTCTTTATGTGTCCAGACATCCCACAATTCCAGCACTTTAATTTTCCTTTGCCTTTGCCCTTGGATTTGGATTTAGGTCTGGAAGATCCTGTACCTCGCTTAGAATCTCTACCTCTCATAATCAGTGTATTGGAAGATGTCCCCATGTCGCCGTTTAGCTTTTTCATGACCTTTTCTTGAAGGTTTAAGATAACGATGTTGACACTCAGGGTTTTATTTGCGGTGCACATCATGTCCTTGAATGACTCATAACATGCAGGAAGAGAATTCAACAATACACATGCCTATTCCTCATCTTTGGCCACTTCCTCTATATCCAGCAATTTACTCATCAATTTATTAAAGTTGCTGATATTGGCTTCCAAATCTCCACCCTCTGACATCTTGAAGGTGTAGCACTGTATCTTCAAGTGTCGGTGATTTTCAGAGGACTTCTTGACATAGATGTTCTCTAACTTCACCCACAAACTAGCCGTAGTTTTCTCTCTCAAAACATTATAGAGAACCTCATCGGTGAGACTGTAACACCCCGTACGTTTCGATACTCAGGTGATACCATGTGAACTGAGTCTCACAAATGCATGGGTAGGACTATCAAGATAAGCTTAACCCTATCGTCAAAGCTAGCTACATTTTTAAAACGGTATCTAGCCAATGGGAAGAAGGCGTCGATCCTGGGACAATCCATCCATCGATTTTCAAACTATAGCGCCAAGGTATCTAGAGGACCTATTTCTTTAGTAAACCTAACCATCCACTAGTAACCTATAGTATTGGATCATCGAACCCATCAACCCTTACCCTTAGAAATGGGTCAAGAACGATACACTACACTATAAGAATTGGGCCTCAAATCCAATCACATCAACTAAGAAGCCTATCTTTAAGAGTTCATTCTCTTTAAATAGATAGGATATAACCTTACACCTTAAACTAAAAGCCATGACTATAAGGTCCATTGTTTATCAACTACATACTGGAATAGAGAATAAAACACCACTAGAATGTGAGGGGGCACCTATGTTAGGATTTCAATCACTCTAATATGCATAACTCAATATATATGTGTATTATGTGATCTAACTATTTAATTATCATTTAAAACAAATACTATAATACAACATAAATATATACACTATGAAATATTATTTATATACTTTATAAGGATTTAAAATCTCATATTAAAATGATATAAAATTTTAATCCATATTATATCTATACACTTATAGCATCATTTATATAAATTACAAACACAAAATCTATATTACATGAATTAACAAAATATATAATAAATAACATATTTCAAACAATTTAACATTTTTATATAAAAAAAATTAAAACATATACAACTATACAAATAATACACAAATAATATATATTAATCTTGGCTTCTTCTCACTGATATTCATGTAATTTATGTATATTAACAATCTGGGATAATATAGATTATACATACCAAAATAGATTATTACTTGTATTAATGTGATTTTATTCATATAAAGCAATGATAGGATTAGCTGGTATTAGTAATAAGATTACTATTAATATTAGTAATTGGTTAGTAATCTATAATGAAAAGACCCATTAGGATCTTTTAACCGTTGACGTTCAATTTCAGAATTATCCGACCATTAGAATTGATGAAACACAACTATTAGGACCACAAATCAAGTTGTGGGCCCCACCTAGACATTTTATCGGCTTGATTATTGGTTAGAGGTCATAGATGGACCTAGGGACCTGATTTACTGTCCAGGTTCTACATAACATCTCCGTGAGCTCCACAACCATCTCGAATGTGCACCAGAAGAGGTGCACTCGCTGAGCACCGGGCCAGCAGAGCAGTCAAACTGTTCTGACCCGTGCTTCACCAAAACAGGGAAGGTTTTCCCTCTCTCTCCTCATTTGTGGCAGTGGACGGACGAGCGTCCAGAGTTTCGATCAGTGGCCCACCTGTACGGTCCATATGGACAATCCAAACCGTCCATTGTGATTAGAACTTGGGTACCACCAAAACCCAGCTATATCGCACGTTGGGGTGCACGTGCATGGGCACTATCTTCGCTGCAAATAGGTCCCAAAAACACGATGTTTCCTAAAATGGAAACTGTTTTTCCCCTTGCCAACTCCACAATCCTCGTGAAACGTCCTCTCTCAATCCTGACCGTCCGAGAGATGAAATCCTAGCCTTTCAAAGCTAGGTTTCTCATAAAAGAAAGAGAAGAAGAGAGACAGCATCGGTCTCCTCAAAGCTTCAATGAAGCTTATTTGCAAGCTTCCTAGGGTCCACAAGGACCATTTTCAAGCGTTGGATTGGAGGAAGAAGCGTCGGCTTCAAAGACGCCATTAATGGCAGCCGTTACGTCCTCCACTAAGCCAAGTTCGGGTCGGGTCTGACGGCCGTTGCTGGATGCGTCCAGCAGCAGGAATGTGAGAGAAACAAGGAGAGAGAAAGAAGAGAGAGAAGTGCGATGCTCTGGTTGGGAGTTGTGGGCCAGCGTTCGGTGCGAGGAAACGCCGCGCGTGCGAATTCCGAGAGAATCTCTACAAGGTGTCACATCAATCAATCAATCCCATCAATCCCATCATGTCAAGTACACATCACCTTTCACCCTTTCCCAAGCAAGCCCCAAAGTCAAAAAGTTCTTACACCACCCATACCCTCTCTTACAACTTTTGCAAAAAAAGTCAAAAAGAGCTCTTACACCCATCCCTCTCTCCCATCCATCACTCCATCACCCATCTCTCTCTCTCTCTCTCTCTCTCTCTCTCTCTCTCTCTCTCTCTCTCTCTCTCTCTCTCATTCCATACTCTCCCATAAGCAAGTCCCATACGTATGAGTCCCCCATGGTGAGAAAATGGCATTTGTGAGGCCCACCTTTCCTACCCCTTCATCTCTCATCTCAACCATCCATTTCTCATATTCCTCCATCAAAGAGTAGCACAAGGAGCTAAGGAAGCCAATGGAGTAAGAAGATCAAGTGGTGGGTGCCTTGATAGGGTAGCTTTTGATGTTTTTAAGATGGGCCAAGTGAGGCCAACCGATCAATGGTTTGGATCTCACTTTGGACCCTAAGATGTGGCCGATGGCCCACTTGGATCATCATGATCATTCCATGATGGGGCCATTCTCCATGGACCCCATCATGATGTTTATTTCTTTATATGCTTAGGGTCATCTAGACCATTTATTTTAGTGGAGAAGGGATCTCCACCGTTGGATTTCGCTTTCATGGATCCACATGTAATGGGACCCACTTGATGTATGATTTAGTGCAAGGGAGGGCCCATAGTGCCGGGGTCCCTCCATTACGCGGGTCTCACTCTCTATCTCTCTCCCTTTTTATTTTATTTTTATTTTATTTTATTTTATTTTGTTGTATGATGATAAGGTTGTGTGGCCCACTTGAATGGACCCACCATGAAGTAGGTATTCTATCCGGCCCATTTATAAGTGGGGCCCACCTTATATATGTAATACCATGCCCTCATCACTTGGTGGCCCACCTAAGCAAGGCCCACCTCCAACCAACATAGAAAGTCCAGCGTCCAGGGACGCTGGACGTTGCTGGAAAGACACAAATATCAGCCTTTTTCCAAAGGTTTGGGGTGGTCCACTTGTTGAGGCCCCACCTTGATGTATGTGTTAAATCCACACCATCCATTCCTGTCTCAAGCCATTTTTAGGCGTTGAGCCCAAAGATGGGACCGATCAGATTTTCAGGCGGGCCATAACATGGCAAACAGTGGGCTTACCATTGAAACATTCCATATTGCTTCTATACACTGAAACAGGCCCAATATTGGGCTTGTTTTGCCTGTCGTGACGCATGGGGAGCCATTGGACGGAGTGGATTTGCAAGATGTGGACCCCACTTGTAAAATCCATGAGAAAACAAAAAAAAATAAATAAATGCAGCGGCGCGCCTTGTGTCGAAAGCCGCACGCATTCGGCGGACGACGGCTCACGCCCAATCACGTGTAGTGGGCCCCACATTGATGTTTATTTGTCATTTAATCCATTCATACAGTGGGCCCTAACGTCAGTGGATCACCCTCCAAATTTCAGGTCCATCCAAGACTCACCCACACGTAGGGAACAAAGTGGGATTGAACCACTATCATTGAAATCCCATTTTGGGCCCACAGAAGGATCAGCATGAAATTTATTTTTGCCCTTCGCCTGGGTCCAGGCGACCTTGTGAATGAGCGGATGGAATATAAACATTATGGTGGGCCCCACATGGAGCCGACAGTGTATTGCCACCGTCTAGGCGGACGGTGGGGCCAGCAATGATGTAAGTGTTTTATCCCCACCGTCCAGGGACGGTGGGCCTGTGAGTGTGTGCGTGTGTGGTGCGTGCGTGCATGGTGTGTGCGTGTGTATATTTATATATATATATATATACATATATATATATAATATTATATTATATATAATATTATATTTACTGTATATATATTATATATTATATCATATATAATGTAATGATGGTGGGAGGCCCATCTCGTTGGCCCATGATTGAGGCCCACTTTGATGTGTTATGGGCCCATGGGTCGAGGCCCATTTAATGTGTTAGGAGCCTATGGGTTAAGGCCCGTTAAGAGGTATTAGGACCTACGAGTTAAGGCCCATTTGATGTGCATATGGGGCCCAATTGGCGAGGCCCATTTGATACACATAAGGCCCATGTGAGTAGGCCCATTTGATGCACTCTAAGGCCCACGGGTCATGGTCCATTGCAATGCACATAAGGCCCATTGGTGCGGCCCAATGATGTGGCTCACTTGATGAATATAAGGCCCATATGATATAGCCCATTTGACGTAATTAAAGCCCAATGGGATGTACCTAAGGTCCATTGCAATGTATGACCCCAACATGGGTTATGTAATGATGTTTACGTCGGGCTATACCTTGGGAGCAATGGTGGTTTGACGTCCACATTGCAAGTATAGTGTGGTTAAATGTCCGCATTATGACTTTCCCTAAGGCCCATTGTTAGGCCCGTACGTCTAATGTGTTGGCCGTCTAGGCCCATCTTTGTTATGATTATCATCCATCCTATATAACCTGTTTAGTTCCATGATTCATGATCATATGCATCATACGTATGCTTGATATGAGAAATGACTAATCATAGCATATGCCTTCGGTGGATTGTTTATGGGGCCCCGTACAAGGGTGTTGCCCTACATGAGCGCACGATACACGCAGGATTGTTGCATGCCTGGATAGTGTGATTCATGCATTCGCATTGAGTGATATGGTTCTACGCCCTACGACATCAAGGTCGTAGCCTCCACACACGTATCGTGGTTGGCAGGATTGGATACCGAAAATCTTGTTCTACATGGAGTGTTATAGATATCCCTGGGTGAAAGTCCTTAAACCCTTATGATACCAAGAGGTTCCTCCAACGTTTAGACCGAGTGGGTGCATAAGCGCCGAGTGTCGATTACCAGACTGTTGCGCTTTCCACTGTGTCGTGGTCAGTTAAAAGAGGGTGCGGCCTTATCCGCCCGAGAGGAGGGGGCAAAGCTAGGCTGAGTCTGACTAGCTCGAGGAATGGGTCCGCTATCGACGAGCCGAGCCCGATATTGGCAGGCGAATAGTGAGGTCTCTTCCACTCGCCTTATTGTGCGTGATGGGGCGGCAATCTGGTTTGAAGTATATTAGACCCCAGTGATGTTCTAGATTTGAGCTGTATTGATATGTGGACTTAGATGAGGATTCGTATGCTTGAGTTGCATCTCGCATTGCATGACATTGGATAGCCGACATCATTCATGTCTTACATCGCATAGCCTCGGTACGGCTTGTGGGATTCATAGCATACATCTGCATGTTACTCATTAATATGATATTGCATAACTACATTATCACATTAAGCATAAAATTTCACAACCATCTAAGCTTTCAATAAGCTTATGCACGACAGTTGCGTGCAGGTGACGTTGGATCTCAGCAGCTCTGAGGCTTGGACGCGTGGCAGATCTTGTTGGAGCTTTTGGTCTATCATCATTGTATTTTCCTTATGCTCATTGTACTTGTAAAGTTTTTGATTATAGTGGAAATGTGATGGAGTTTTTGGTTGTTGTTTGTGGGTTATGCCTTTGGTTATGCTTATTACGAATCAAACCGATGTACAAAATCCTCCTTGTAGCATCCCAGGATCGGACCCTGGCGCATGGGCGCTGGGAGCCGAGAATGGGGTTCTAGGGTCCACAAGGACCGTTTTCAAGCGTTGTATTGGAGGAAGAAGCGTCGGCTTCAAAGACGCCATTAATGGCAGCCGTTATCTCCTCCACTAAGCCAAATTCGGGCTGGGTCTGACGGTCGTTGCTGGATGCGTCCAGCAGCAGGAATGTGAGAGAAGTAAGGAGAGAGAAAGAAGAGAGAGAAGAAAAAAAAAAGAGAAAGAAGAGAGGAGAGGGGAAAACAGGGGAGAGAGAGAAACAAGAGGAGGGAGTGAGCTGTTACCCTGTGCGGCAGTAGCTCGATCCGAGCCTCACGAGCTCGGGGCATGCTGGTTGGACCCACCTGCAATGAAAAAAAAGGGAAAGAAAGAAAGAGGAAGCAGAAAGAAGAGGAGGTTGGAATAGAGAAAGAGAGAGACGTTTCTTCTTCTTTTTTAAAAAAATCTTTTCTTCTTGCTGTCTGCACGCTGCTGCACCGAGTCACGGACTCGGTCGAGCTCATGGTTAGTGAGCTAGAAAATAGCCCACATTTCAATGCTGGTAGAGGTTCTATTTTAAGTACCAATGGGACGGTTGAAATGGAAGCATGCAGTATGAATGAAACAATGTGAACCTGTTTCAGGTCTTTCCACCGTTGTTAATCCCATATCTCTTGCACAATTTGCAATGGAGAAAGCTCCTCATATTTATCTGGCATTTGATGGAGCGGAAGCATTTGCAAGGGAACAAGATGGTGGGTAGGATTGGTGATACTCCAATCATCGGTGCGGGCTCATATGCCAACAGTTTCTGTGCAGTCTCAGCATCAGGCAAAGGTGAGTTCATCATCAGGACCACTGTGGCCTAGGGCGTTGCTTCCCTTATGGAGTACAAAGGACACTCTCTCATGAAAGCGGTTGCTTACGTTGTAGATCAGTGCACGCCAAAAAGCACTGCTGGCTTGTTGTTGTTTCTGTTACAGGAGAGGTCACAATGCCTTTCTACATAACAGGCATGTTCCTTGCATGTGCTACCAAAGACGGGTATTCTGAATTTGGCATATGGCCTTCTCTCACTGATTCCTCTATTTAGGAGAGGAAGAAGGTGGAAAAGAAACCGAGTCAGCTCGGTTGGGGCGAGCCGATTCAACTTGACCTCCTGAGTTAACTTGCTGGACATCAAGTTGGGCGACCTCCAACCTCCATTGAGGTATAAAACCCTCCACCCTCTTGTGTTATAAATTAGATTTGATTATTTAAGTAGATGATATAACTATTAAGCTTACATTTCTCAAAACTTAAGCTTAAGTTAGAATGTGGGTCAAAGCCTAGTAGATAACATAATTAAGATCCTAAAATTCATCCTAACCGTAGATAATTTGTAGAACGTTGATCTAAATATGAGATTTACACTTCATGGTAGGATTCGATTCTAAGGGCGTGCATGCTCCCTAGTGACATTAGTTGGTGAATCGACTTCTAAGGTGAGGACTCACCCTTTGAACTTCCTACTTAAATTCATTGGCCAATAGATGATGCCTTAATCCTTTCCATTTAGTATCTCCTAAGTTACTTGATTTTGTTACTTAACTTATTAGTGAATATGATAATGTGTTGCGTACCTGATTCTTGTGGTAGATAATGAACATATCTCTTTAATTATAACATGTATAAATGATTTGATGATAACATGCTATCTTTAGTCGTACATTGTTAATTAACTATATGTTGGTCGGTTGCGATTGAGTGATGTAATGAATGAACCTATCCTGAACTCACCATCTTTCGGTCCATATATCACACTTTGCCTTACATGGCTTGGACCGCATACTCGCCCTATGTGGCTTGGATCGTTTATTTTTCCTTTATGCCCTTGATGGAACATTGGTGCCCTCTTGTGGCTAGTTGATTCTCTCTCCATCTTACAGTGTTCAATCGTATGGTGATTTCCGGGTGGAGTGAGTATTTGCTTAGTGATTTTCTAACCATCTTGCGGTGTTCACGTACGATATGATTTTCGGGTAGAGTAGAGCTTTGTGTGTTGGTTTTCTAACCATCTTGCGGTGTTCAGTTGTACCATGATTTTCGGGTGGAGCGGGTGTTCGCTTAGCGATTTCCTAGCCATCTTGGGGTGTTCACGTACGATTTGATATCCGGATAGTCTAGAGTTTGTATGTTGCTTGTCTCTTCATCTTGCGGTGTTCAGTCGTACCATGATTTTCGGGTAGAGCGGGTATTCGCTTAGCGATTTCCTAGCCATCTTGCGGTGTTCACGTACGATATGATTGCCAGGTAAAGTAGACGCCAGTATGTTGTTCTCTCTTCATCTTACGGTGTTCAGTCGTATCATGATTTTTGGGTGAAGCAGGTGTTCGCTTAGCGATTTTCTAGCCATCTTGCGGTGTTCACGTACGATTTTATTTCCGGGTGAAGTAAAGGTTTAAAGCTTGATTTTCTAGCCATTTTATGGAGTTTGTAAGGTTGATTATTTGATTACCTGGACATATTCCCTCGCATTACGATTGCTATTATATTTTGCTTATGATGAGATTATGTTGATTGGCTAAAGCTTTGAGTATATGATTATGATTATAAATTGCTCTGACTTGCGATTTATACTAGATTATGAATGATGGGTGTGCAATCATAGAGGGTGCTCCTCATTGCAATAGTCCTTGACGCTATCAAACCATATCAGTGATACAGGTGTAGAGCGAACCGATGTTGTCCACTAGGTTACTGGAGTAAATCAGGTAGCTGAGGAGCTAGACGGGGTTTATGCGGCCCATATAGATGATACATTTTGTTTCTGTTTAATGAACTTCGTATTTGAAATTGTATAAGTCCTGTATAGGCGCTACATTTAAAGTTTTATTATGGTTGGAATGTTTTAATTCAATGCATGGTTTACTCTAGCTTCATTGCTGTTAACTCTGATTAACAATAAGTGGTTTAAATTTACACTGGGTTTTATAGGCTAACACTCCGGTTTTTGGGAAACGGGTTATATACTCAGGTCCTGAAAACACGGGGCGTTACAGAGACATAAATGGATGGAGGCTAACGCATTATTATCATGGATTTTCCATTCTTCATCCTTCATAGTAGATTTTCGCTCCTCAAGAGCCTTAATCTCGCCTTGCTTGGTTAATAGGTTAATCATCTTAACCTTCCATAACTCAAAATTATTGTTGCCTAAGTACTTCTCAATATCAAACTTGGCGTTACTCATTATTACTAATCCTACAGATTCAGATATGTGTCCCAACGATTGCTTTGATACCACTTGTTGGGGTTTTAGTTTACGGAATCACACAGATCTAGATATAGGATAACAATCCAAGAGCGAACACAGAAATTTAACGTGGAAAACCTTTACAGGAAAAAACCACGGCACAAAGCGACAGAAGATTCCACTATAAAAGCACAAATTACAAAGATAGGGGACTTACCTGGCTTGAGCAATCCTCAAACCTCACCTTTTCTCCACCCCTTGAAACCCTAGAACCCTTTTAAAAACACTTAGAACCTTTTAGAATAGCTCCTAGTCCCATATACATGCTTATTTATAGGTTTAAAAAGAAACCCAAATAAAGTCGGAAACAAAATTCGCAGAATCTGCGTTTCTACAAACGAATCTGCGTAAACCTTCGATGACATCAGAAGAAGGACCAAATCTATCCAACGACCGGGGCTGAAAAATGCGAAAAAATTCAATTTCATCAAGTTTGCTTCGATGTCATCGAGCTGGCTTCAATGACATTGAAACTGGTTCGATATCATCGAACCAACATATACAGATTTAAGACATCTGTCAGTAACAACAACAAGTCCGTGAGTAGATTATAAACAATATATCATAATATTCAATCACTTGTCACATATTATTAATATGATTATATTTAATTGGGCAGGTTTGGTTTCATATGTTCACTTACACAAATCCTAATGCTTCGATCTTAACGTATACTTATTCACTTATGAGATTGAATAAATTTTATCTCGACAAACTTGATAGATGAATGCCCATTAAAAATATAAATATAATAATATATACTATTCTTTTTTTCTTTTTTTTTTTAAGTTTATAATAAAATTCAAGCATCTATTCAATTTAGTGCCTTATATGTCTCATGTGCGCCATCACCACTATGCAATATTTATAATCTTTTCTCTATCTCATTTACGTAACCCAATTTATATTTGGTCACTTTTCTAGCATGCCTCAAACCTACTTAAATGTTTGTATGACATTGAGATTGCTCACCAAGGTCACCTCATGACAATCTTACCAATAGAATGACACAAGAGTCACAAGACTAGCATACTTGCACAATAACTATATTGGAACGTATCTATCACTTGTAGGCAATTGATTTCACAACATGCGTGGCTCAACTTACACATCGTGAATGATTAAGTATTCGTCGTCTACGTAATCATCACATGGGAACCATTTGATCAATCAATGATTCATGCTTACTATAATATATACATTTATATAATCTTACCTAGATATAGAGTCGATCATGTTGATCTAAGTGATACCTCATCCTGATCATCTTATAAATCAAAGCAGATGTATATATCGTATGTACATGTATCTCAATATGTATCACTTATGTTTTGAACACTTATGCAATCGTTTATATAGTCCCAAAAATTGATCAACCCCTTTACTGGCAAATGTTGGTTACATCATCATGGAGTCACCACATCCATACATATAAACTCAAATAGAGGAGAATCTCATTATTATTCAATAATTAAATATGTATGTGTTCATAATGGTCTGACAGGTGGAACAAAGTCTAACATTTTAATCTTTCCTAGCGGGGGTGGCTAACATGGAGTGTGTGTACTGACATGGGTGTGTACTAACAAGCTAACCCCCCCCCTCCCAAAAAAAAAATCTTTCCTATATACCATAATTGCTCTTTCTTCCTACCTTTTACGGCCTCATTTCAATCAAAGTTCATAATACAGAAATATATTTTTTTATTTTTATCGAATAAAAAATACAGGCTATCAAACACAATTAAAAGAATGCAAAATTCATATTTAAGAATACATGAAATCTAAATTCATGCTAACAAACAACCCTTGATTTGATAAATAAATAAGAGTAATATTTTATTCCTGGTATATCTAATTTAAATGTGTACCCATAATTTAAACATTTATTTTAAATTACTTGTATGCCATGAAAATATAGGCAATCTAAATTCATTCTAACAAACAAACCTTAATTAGATAAATAAATAAGAGTAATATTTTGCTCATGGTATATCTAATTTAAATGGATACACATAATTTGGATATTTAGTTTAAATTACTAGTATGCCATGCATACAATTTGTCATTAACTTCTAACTACCTACATGTTATCTATCATATTTCACCAAAGTATTAAAGTATTTTTTATTAGTTTTTTTCTTTAAAAAATGTTATTTATTCCACAAAACAAGCAACTCTTTTGAAGTCCTAAAAGTTTTATCTTGCAATAAATGCTCTTTAAACAGGTTTAAGCACAAAATTGACTTATTTTAGAATTAAACTAAAATTAGTATTATTTATTTATGAAAAATTAAAAATGTTATATGAATATAATTGCAATACGCCACTATTTTTCCATTAACTTGCCACATAAGTATATTATCCAATACAAGTAAAAGCACGTTGCAACATGATAACTACTTCGATAAAAATTAGCTTAATATATTTGTCGATGAGGATGCAACATCCAATCAGTGGACAATCAATGGTATGAATTAGTATGCAAGTGTAGCCCACCCAATGAGCAGATTGGCATGATTTTTAAATTCGGATGATTGTCACAACATTGCACAATTTTTTTTTTTAAATTAGACATTCTGCAAATATGGCATATTAGAGAAAAATTGACCAAAAGATTTTATACTTTACACATTAAGTTAAACCATCTAAAGTATATAATTCATTATTATTAATCACACTCTCCAAATTAGATTGATTTGAAATTTTTAAATGTAATACATTGGAACTCTAATACTCAGGTATTGGATGTCCTCGGGCGTTATCTTAAACTTTCTTGATTAAAGTATATGTCCGCACGTGCACACACATGTGTTTACACTTGAAAAACTTAGAAATTGTTAGGAAAACTCAAATCCTAAAAACTCCAAATCCTAATTAAGTTGCATATCTTGACTAAACTAAAAGATACCCAAAATAGTAAAATTTACCATAAATCACAAGTCCTAATCTAACCGTACATGATGATTTTTAGCATTGTGAGGAGAAAATCCTAAGAAGGTATCTCATACTAAAACTTTAAGATGAGAAAGATAACTTCAACATACAATTTATTAAAAATAATAAGTTATTCGTAAAAATGTAATTTTGAATATGAATGAGTCATTTTCTCGTGAAACGAAGTGATGCGACCTAATTAAATGAATTAATTAGCCTCGGATGGCCTATTTTAGTCAAAATTCATAGTTATGTGTTCCGTAACTCATTCTGAATCAAAAGTTATTGTCAATTTTTATGATTTACACTTCAAGCGGCCAATTCTGCATATCCATAATGAATTCCTTTGATCTAGACACCTGGGGGCCTAATTACGTCATGCCCTACGTAGGTCTAAGGCCCTCTCTCCATCAATTATCTAGTAAAGTTCATTTGATCAGTCCCTTATAACCTTAATGTAGTAGAAAAATCCATTTATTTAAAGAGCCGGTACTCTATTTGTTCAACCAACCTGAGCAGACTGGAAAAGAGAAAAATCATCATTCTATCGGTCCAACGGACGGTCTCCCCAGTGAATTGTGGTCCCGTAACTACCAGACATCTAAACTTAAAGGCAACAAAAGCCCTTTTCTTTCACTCGTCCCAAAACTCATTGCCAACCCTCTTTCAAACCCTCCCAGTCCATTCCAAACCCTGCAAGTCTATTCTAAATATAACACCTGGTCCATTCGGTACTATTTTCCATGTATATGTGCATGATGATCGATGTCCTTAGCTAGACCTGGATTGGCCGTTCATAGTACATTCCAACTGACCGGAAGCCCAAGACCTCGAAACCTATCTCATATTGACCGCCCCGTCACCCCGATCATGGAGGTACCACCCATACGTCGGTATGATACTCCGTTAGTAAGATATGTCGTGAAGAATAATAAGTGTATCATGTGCGCATGACACCATGTATTTCATTCCACACATGTGCACAACACATGTCATGCACACTTGTACATGCCACACATGGGTGAGAGAATCTCTATCCATGTGTATGATGTCACACACCCATACCTCTTCTCTCGCATGTGCATGAAAAGTCAACTCTCTTCCATGCCACACCTCATGCATAACATCATCACACCATGCCATCCCATACTCCTTTAATCCAACATTAATTACAAAGCATGAATTAATTATCATAATCCTAGCCTAAGCTAGTATTAATCACATTAGCTTAACTTAATTAAAATTTTATCCATTTTTTTTTATAAATACCCCTCCATCCCTTACCATTTCACCATTTTCCATAGGAGAGAGAGAGAGAGAGAGAGAGAGAGAGAGATCTTGGTGGGCCATCAACTTCATCAATCCTAACCCTTTCATCTATCTCAACCATTAATTGCACCTTAACCATCCATCTAATTCATCAAGGTGAGTACACCCACTCCACTCTTGGTTTGTTTGGTTTTTTTTTTAATTATTTGTATGATTATTAGTGGAAATGATTTGAGGATAATGATGTGATCAATGGTGTGGATACATGAGAGAGTACATATAAAAAAAATAAAATAAAATTAATACTTGTGATGATATGATGATAATGATGTGATTAATGGTATGGATGCATGGAAAAAAAATAATAATAAATAATAATTTATTATAGGTTTTATGTGGGACCCATTGATAGTGGGCCCCACCAGAATTTTGTGGCCATCCAAACTGTCCAAGTATGGCAATTTGGTTAGCCACACACTCACACATGCACACTACAGGAAAAAAAGAAGAAGAAGAAGAAAAGAAGGCAGGCGTTCAGATGCCCGCCGTTTGAAAGAAAAAGAAGGGAAGAGGTGTGGGTCCACAGTGGGCCCCACCCATGATGTATGTATTAAATCCACGCCGTCCATTCAATTTTTCAGATCATTTTAGGCGTGAGCCGAAAAATGAAGCCAACCCAGTTCTCTAGTAGGCCACACCATCAAAAATCATGTGAAGACATGCTAAAACATATAAAAGTACTTGTTGGGGCCCAATTGAAATTTGTATGCATTTGAAACTTGGACTGAACGCTCCACCACGTGGGACACACACAACAGATGGACTGGATCGTCTTGTTGTGGGCCCCATATATGAAAAACAAAAAACAAAACAGCACTGCTGGCAGCGTCTAATGCTGCAGCAAGCAGTGTCTGCTGCTGACGCTGGAAGAAAGTGGGCCCCACCACAGGCCCCACCTTGATGTTTGTCAAACATCAGCACCATGCATTTGATGGGTCCACTTTAAAAATAGGTCACCATCAAAATTCAGCCGTACACGGAACTCAGGTGGCCCACACCATCAAAAAATAAAAATAAAAATAAATTTATGAAGCTGAATAAATCAGCAATTTCTATAAGTCTGATCATGTGGTATATGTTATATCTAAACCATCCATCCATTTGGTGAGCTTGTCTTAAGGTTTGAGAAGAAAAATAAGATAGATCTAACTATCAAGTGGGCCACACTACAAAAGCAGCAAGGATTAAACATCTACCATTGGAACCCTTTTGGGTCAGAAGTTTTAGACCAATATGAAATTTGTATTTCCCCTTAATTCAGGTCTTTGTGACCTTATGAACAGATTGAATGGAAAATAAACATTATGGAGGGCCCTGTGAATGGTTTAACAGTGAAATCATTATCCTCACTGCTAATTGAGGTGAGGTCCAGATAATCTTTATAATTCATTTTTAGATAATTTTCTAAAATGATCTCTAAAAATAAATGAAAGTTGTAGGTATAATAAATATATCACTTTAGGGCCAATATAACTTTGATCTCCTTGAACCATTCGTACAACTCGAAGCTTGAGCATGTAAAATCACTTGTTAGCTCCACTTGAAATTTGGATGTATCTAAAACTTAGTCTGACCCCTCAACCAAGTGGGACACACATAATGGATGGGCCAGATTTACAAACCACATCTCTGTAGGCCCAACAAATGATTATGAATATTTAATGGAGGGTAACCCTCTCAACTTATGTATGGTATGGCCCACTTTGATGTAAGTGTTATGTCACTTAATCCACCATAGCTATGACATTATATATATTTAAGATCTTCATTGTTTATCTATTTTATCAACCCTTTTGACGGTATGTTGCCAAGACTCAGGCTCATCTAATAATTAGATAGTCGTACATTATGAAATAATGTAAATTGAACTCTCATCACTAAAAAATTTATTATGCATCATCCTGATGATGTATTAGATATTCAACCCATCTAGCCCACATACCGGGTCTCCTTTAGAGCATTGTCCCAAAGATCAGTCAATCTAACCTGAATTGGACCATACAATACAAGGCTGTGAGAATAAGGACCTAACTATTGAATCCAACCTAAGGCCATCATGAGGTATCTATTTAATCCATGCGGACCATCCACTTCCTCATATCATTTTAGGATTTGTACTAAAATCAAAGTAGACTTAAGTCTTAAGTGGGTCACATATGACTTAACCTCATGGGAAAGCCCCATGAGCTCCACCATATAGAACTCATTGTAAATTTCATTTATTTGTAGGTCCAAGAATGTTAAGGCCCATTTTAAGTGAATGCCATGTGGGCCCATCAGTGGTAGCCTTGGGCCAACCATTAGGCCTCTTTGACAAGAGTTTTTAATCTCCATGTGTTAGACATATGACGAACTAGTATTATAATTTTTGAAGTAATGATAACTAATCCCTTAAATGGGTTGCTCGTGGACAACCCCTGATCACTTGGCACTTTGGTTAGAGTACGGCCCTAAGTAATAAGATCATATGACTTGTGTTTAAACCCTTAAATATGTAGATTCTAGTGGTGTGAGGGTGTGATATACCTGTTTGGTCCGTTAATCATGTAGGTATTTGATGTATATATAGTCACCTAATCATAGGCAATGGTGGAGTATATGTAGTATATGTAGTCATCTAATTATATGAATGTGAAATTGTACAAAGCTACTAACCATATGAAATCAAGTGGCATTAATGGTCATTCATCGACGTAGGTTTGTGCTTATCGATATAGATACCGCCACTTGAATCACATATAACTAAGTTGTACACTAACTGTATGTGATGTAGAATTATATTACTCACGCTAATGCTATTAAGGTCCTGGATTCTATACGCTGTGATCGCTAAACCGTAAATGGTACGATGAAACGTGGCTCTTGGCCCTTAACTATGCAGCACCAAATATGAGCCATTAACTATGTGACGTGTGAAGTGGTTGTAGTATAAAACTTATCATAATTGGTGTAGCCATGTATTCGTGGCCTATGGGCAAGGCCCATTGAGGTATATTTCTGGCCCATATGATGAGGCTCATTGTGATGTATTTGAGGCCCATGTGTAGGGCCCACCTATTGTGTATTTGATGCCCATGGGTTGTGAAGCCTGATGTGGTGTATTCATGGCCCATGTGCCGAGGCCCATAGCGATGTGTAAGGCCCATATGATACGGCCCAATATGATGTATATGCTGCCCACGAGTGAGGCCCAATGCGATGAATGTGTGGCCCTTGCGAGAGACCCAAAACGATGTATATGAGGACCGATGTGATGTGTGATTTCGCCATGATGTATGTATTGATGTTTATGTGGGTCACTCTTTGGGAGTGATGTTGGTTAAATGTCCACATTGACGGGTAGTGATGGTTGAATGTCCATATTGTGACCTTCTCTTAGGCCTTGTTAAGCCCATTCTCACCGATTCCAATTGACGATGCCGATTACGAGTACATGATAGCATAACATCATGATACATGCCCATACGCATCATCTGCATGTTTGTTATGAGATGTGGTTGATCATTGCATATGTCATTGAGCATGTTGCTATGAGACTCCCTAATAGGCGGAGGTTATTTCACATGAGTACACGGTATGTGCATGATTGATGCATGACTGGATTGTATGACTCATGCATCTTGCATTGTGTGCCCTAGCGACATCAGGGTCGTAGCCTCCACAGGCATATCGTGGATGATCAGATGGGACACCGAAAATATTTGGTTCTAGCATACGGGCGTCATAGATGTCCATAGGTGAAAATTCCTAAACCTCCGAGGCCAGGAGACGCCCCAACGTCGAGACCGAGTGGATACATGAGCGCCCTAGTGCTGAATACCAGGAGGCCGCGTCTCCCACTATGTCGTGGTCGGTTGGGAGGGGGTGTGGCTTTACCCGCCTGAGGGCAGGGGGCATTACTAGGCTGAGTTTGACCATCCCATGAATGGGTCCGCTATCGACGTGCCGGATAGGTATTGGCAGACTATTGGCCAGGCGGATAGTGAGGTTTCTTACGCTCACTTGGATTGTGCTGCTAGGAGAGACGGTGCCATTTGGAGTGTACTAAACTCCGATGATGATCCTATAGATGAACTGTACTGATATGTGGACTTATTGAGCAGGAGTTGCATACTCATTCATTCATTCATTCACGATCCACTAGGGCTGGTGGTGCGCAACTATTTGTTATGTGTATATTCGCAATATTCAGGATTTCAGTTGGGGCGCACGACTAACCTGAGATCAGGAGTTTACCACATTGAGTCTGACTATCCAAATTAGGTATGGGACTAGTTTGGATAGAAGTCCTTTGTGATAGACCCCATAGTCTGCGATACTACGTACTATCATCCCGACTTCACTCCAGCATAGTCATTTCATTCGCACCACATATTGCATTGCATTAGTAATATTTAACATTTCAGATTACTATGTTTTAGTATTTAGATACGGCTGATGGTATTCATAAACTCATCCGGAACTGTATATTGCATTGCATCCTCGACATATGATATTTAGCTCTTTATAACTCCTCATTTGCATAGCTGATTTATATTGTGTACTCTGATATTGTATGACTCATGGACTTGTCAGTATTTCCAATATTGTATAATTATGGCATAACAATATGATGATGATGATGTGATTACGGATGCATGTAATATGGTTATGGCTGTGGTATGATTTCCTTGTAGCATATTTATCTTGCTTGCATGTAGGACACACTGCACACATGTGTGTACTCACTAGGCTTTTTGTATAAGCCTCCTATTTTTCATTTTTTTCAGGGCTGGAGTAGCTTTGAAGACTTTGCTTTCTCGATGCATTGCATCTATTTTTCGAATTGGCAATGTTGACGTTGTGTACCTTTGGAAAGTATTGTACTTGTAACAATCAGGATTTCTATTGGAGAGTGTTGCTTGGTATTTGATCATGGATCTTCATGCTTAGGTATTACTATGTATATAAAAAAAAATTTAAAAAAAATAAATCTTCCTTATGGTGCGCCGAACTCGGGACTTGGTGAATGGAAGTCGAGTGCCGGATTCAGGGCATCACGGAAGTTGTTTGTCCCTGGGTTTGGGGCGTGACACTAAACCGTCCAAAACCTGAGAAAGTGAAACAGAGTGAGAGGGAGAATCATGGGTGGCGAGTGTGGAGTGGGTCTTGTCGTTCCGGGTCATCTCGTGACGATCTTTGACAGATCTGGCCAAGTCTAGCCTCTTTCGGAGAGCATGAATCATCTTACATGTGAGCAAACCGAGTCAAATTAGGCCTTGAGGGAAATGGATTTTCCATAAAATTTTCCAAGTGTGTCCGATCGGATCAATTCGAGGCAACCCTTACAAGTCCAAGACGAGAGGTTAGGGCTTATTCCTATGCTTCGAAATTGCACCCTAGTAACTATAGATCAGAATCCGACTCAGAACATGGGAAGATCTACCCTTCAAGCTTTCCTTCGACATTTTGGCCTTAACATTGTCTTAATGATTGAATAATTATGCTAATTGAATAATGAACTTATTGTGTTTTTATAATAAAAAATAAATTTCAAATAGCAAGTAAATAAATATATTGATTATTAAAACTTTTTATAAATAGTGTGTATAGCCAGATGGTAAGAGAATGTGTTTTTGCTTCTGCAATCATGTTCAAACTTACTCAAGGATGGTACAAAGCACCATTCGTGCATATGGCATGGGCTAATTGAGCACTTTATTAGGCTCACTTAGCACTTCGCACATGTGCATCATCGTATTGAGTCAAAAGAGCCTTAGTCTTTTTGGCATTGATTAAAACTTTTTTGAGCTATAGTACAACTTGAATTGAACTAGGATCTATCGTTAAGTATGTTAACCTTAGGGCTTGTTTGATTTTTCAATTCACTGGGAAATATCGTGAAAATATGTACTAATTATTTTCCCTATATTTACCTCACTTTTTTCGATGTTTGATTCGATGACATGCATTTTTGACACAAAAATCGAAAACGCCACAGCATATTTGTTGGTCCCACCGTGATGTGTATTGCTTATCCATACCGTTAATTTATTATGCCTTATGAATTTATGGCATGACCCAAAAAACGAGGCATATTGAAAGCACAAGTGGACCATGCCACTAGAAAATGGGAATCAAACACTTACCATTAAAAACCTCTCAGGCCCATTGTTTCTTTTGATGTGGGTCATTTGAGTGGTCAATCCTCATTTTTCAGCTGACGCCTTAAAATATTGTGTTAAAACGATTGGACGGAATGGATTTATCATATACATTACCTTGGGGTCCAAAATTTTAAAATAACTCTTTTAAACCGATTTTCGGGGTAAAAAGTATGGTGGATTTTCAAATAATTTTCAAATAGGTGAAACGGTAATAATTACTCATTTCACGGGTATTTACACAGCCACTGAAAATCAAATACGCCCTTAATGTTGATTGAGAGTGACCATGACATGATTGCAGATGTGGCACTTATGACATGTCTCTCATGTGACAACAGTTAAGATGATTAGGACATGTAACTATAGTTTGATACTGTTGAAAAACTATTTTTATTTGAAATGGTACAAAAATAATTACCATAGGACAAAGGGTCATATCCTTTCACGAAACTATTATTTGCTGTGAATGGGTATGAATGTCTTGAAGAGGCACATGAACATCTCTTCAAGAAGAACTCCATGACCCTTCAATTTCTATAAATCCCAAATACTATAATCCAGAGAATACGCTCTTCATTTTTTAAGATAAAAATAATCTTCTGTGCAGTACTCTTGAATGTGACCTTTTGCTATGTTTTTTCTGAAAGTCTCAAAGGCATATTGGTGTCAAAACTAGAGATTTATTCAACATTTAAATGTGCAAAATTTCGTGTTGAAATTCGGATTGAGAGTTCATTGTATCTTAAAGATAATTTGTAGATTTCCTTCATTTGCACTTGCTGGAACTACCGTAAAAAGGGCATCAAATCTGTCTTCAGAAATTGACTATTCAAGTCGGGCCTTGAACTCGATAATTCTGATTGTCTCATTATCTTTTTCCTATATCCTCCTTTGTGTACAATATTCATCATTTATCCAACGGAACTATATGATAACCCTTGTAATATATGTTGTTTGCATTAATCTTGAAATTATTTGTTAGGAATCATGTGGTAACTCTAATAACATGTACTGCATGAGTTAATTTAGAATTATTTGGTAGAATCCCCATTCTTAAGAATTTGTATTTGAACACACACAACATGCTTATTTTCTTATGTAGGTTGATTCACACACGTGTACTTATTAACATGTCCCTAATCACTCAGATATATCCCTCATTTTGGTATTATTTATTACATGAACTTGAACCACAACACACCTTAGTGTAATTTATCTGCATAATGTGCCTAAATGTTCGGAATCACAATTCCCAATAACTGGAACCCACATGTGATATCCACATGAGTCATGAACGATTGTGGATTGACTCAAGTAACCCGGGGTACTCCATTCGTGATTCATATAATTGTAACATTTATATGAGCTTGTGTCTCAAACTCTTAGCCAACCTATGTTTTAATCAAATGGAAGTTGTGGACTTCCTATCTTTGTGATTTCTTGTGCCTTGTTGGTTTTGTTTGGGTGAAATCCTGTTGTTGTGTCCTTTAAATGGACTTTGTACTTTGTTGGCTTTTGTTTAAGGAGAAACCCTTTGCAGGGATTAAATATATAAAACTATAATGCTAAGGTCTACTTATTAGATCAAGGTTGCCCATTAGTTATAAAGATTTTTGTATTAATGAATTGTTTATGAAATAGGCGAATGATGGATGAGCTAATCATTCATACATAACATGCAAAACTTTGTCAGGTGGTCGGTGTAAGACATGAGGTTCCCTGAGTCACAATGGGTGCATCGAGAGAGTATTTCACTGGATGACTTTGAGGCATTGTCACGTACTGTTGGTCCGTTATAGGTGTCCTTTTTGCATGGACTTTACTAGGTAGCTAGTCAGTATGGGTTTACTATACTATACTTTACTGGCTGGCTAGCTTACTATAGGTGTCCTTTTTGCATGGATTTTACCAGGTGGCTAGTCACTATGAGTGCACCATACTATACTTTACCATATGGCTAGCTTACTATGGGCATCATTTTTCAATTGGATGTGCATCTCTGGATTGAATGCATATCATGATGCATGTAAATAAAATAAACCTGTGTAAATGTATGAATGTTTGTGCATTCTCACTTGCACTATACTGATAATATACTTAAGACTTATATGTGTAGAGATCACATGCTTAGAAATCATATGCTTAAGAATTGTATACCTAAGAATGTGTACTTGTAGTAAATTTGTATATAGCTAATATGTCGTAGGTATAATCTTGGGTGTATTTCTTCATTATAAATACCATTGATGCCTGTGCCACTTGAGATATGCAGATGATTCAGGAGTAGTACTAGAGGATGGTACATTCAAGGCACATGGTAGATTTCTAACTCTTTTCCTTTTAGATAGTTGTGTATCATGTACATATTGGATATATTGTGGTTTGCATAGTCCTTTTGGGCGGACACTACTTTTGGATCATATATATATATATATATATTAAATTGGCCCTATATGTATGAGTTTAGTTATCTCTGTTTAACTTTTGATGTCGCTGATTAAAAGCTACTTTGATTAGTGATCATGATTAAATGTTGACCCGACTACGTAGACACGTGGGAACTTGCCATGTACGATTTTATTTAGTTAATACCATCGAACTCGGGATTGAAGTCTCCGTATTTGAGTGTCGAGTTTTGAGGCATTATATTAAACCTTTAAGTCACAGGACACTCGTTTATTTAAATAGGAATATCAATTGCTTTTCAACTTTGGCCATCTAATAAATGTGCACTAATTTAAACTATTTGATCAAATAGATATAATATTTGGTTCACGATACATCAAAACTCGACCAATTTTGAAACAGTTTAATTTGCATTAATTGTATGCATATCAACAATCAACTTGTTGAGTACCAAAAATTCTCTTATGATTTTGAGGAAAAATGCTATAGCGCACACACTCTCTCATAGGATTGGGTGTTGCAATATGTGTGCCTTGTAAAGATGATTGGGATTACCAATACTCGAGGGCCATGTTTAACTTTGGCATAGGGAGCGCTTATGATGGGGCTCCATCAATTGGATTATGGAGATGTACCCCATTGGCATGGGGCCCATTTTAAAGACGGTTTGTATCATGTG
Source organism: Magnolia sinica (assembly GCF_029962835.1). Lineage (NCBI taxonomy): Eukaryota > Viridiplantae > Streptophyta > Magnoliopsida > Magnoliales > Magnoliaceae > Magnolia > Magnolia sinica. The sequence goes on from NC_080588.1 coordinate 59,709,216, forward strand.
CATATAAGTAAAATGTAGGGATTAAGACAACAAAATTCTCTAGTTTGAACTTCTTTGATTGACCACCCATTCTTAATGTTTATTTTAAACGTGTAGGAAATGCATTAAATGTTTATTCTAATTTCAATTATGCTCCTCTAAACATGTTGATTATGTGATAATATATCTTATTAAATAGTAATGGTGCCTAGTCAATCATATACATTAATATAAACTCATGAACACTTTTTGACCTGTGATGTGGGCACAAAATCTGAACGGTCAATTAAATTTAGCTTGATTAAAAAATTTGGTGGGCCAGAGAGAGGGAATTTATCACACAAAATCTGAACAGTCAATTAAAAGTTAGCTTGCTTAAAAAATTTGGTGGGCCAGAGAGAGGGAATTTACTTCCTTGACTTATCTTTCACTTTATTATGTCCTATCAAATCTTTTTATTAAACTAACTTTTATGAGGGAATTTACTTCCTTGACTTATCTTTCACTTTATTATATCCTATCAAATCTTTTGATTAAGCTAACTTTTATGCTTCGGGGTATCAAGAAGTGATACATCTAGTGGGTGTGAGCATTTTCATGAAGCAATATATGTTTAAGGAATCTCTTGAAGGGAGGAGACCAAGAGATGCCAAAAGAGCAAAAGAATATATTAAAAATAATAAAAAGTCAGAGGGTTAAAGTTTTTCTTTTTATTACTTTAATTGCGTAGGTTGATGAGGATGGTTTTTTTAAGAAGAAAGTCTGGTAGAATGAAAATATAAATATCGTTGGGACGCTTAAAGGCATTAAGAAAGTGTAATTGTTCTTAGGTCCCTTCACTTGGATGCATGTGGAGCCACCATGGTGTATGGGTTTTATCCACGTTGTTCATATATTTTCTAGATCATTTCAAGGCATGAGTCTAAAAATCAGGCAGCCCAAAGCCTGTATGCCACGATCATTTGCTCATTAAAACTTTTCAACAGCCATTGTGAAATTTATTTGCCATCCAACCCGTTCATAAGGTCATATGGACTTGGATGAAAGGAAAACACAAATATTAGATTAATCCACAATTTCTACCACTCACACGAAATTTTTAATGGTGGGAGTTCAATCCCCATCATGTGATCCACTTAAGCCTTGCATCTGACTCATTTTTGGGTTCATATCATAAAATGATCTAGAAAAATGTATGTACGGTATAGATAAAACCATACATCACAGTGGACCCCACAGAGCTCTGCCTGGATAGATTATGATCCGGGCGAGGCAGGACGTAGTCCGCTTCCTTGTCTTTCGCTTTTAAAAAGGTACAATGGCATTGCACTTTGTACAGATGTTTGTGCAATGCTGGCCTACCAACGACCCTTTTTTTCATGAAGTCGGTCGGGAGAAATTGACCACTATAAGTGCCACTTTTTACGCAGCGTCTTTTCAAAACGCTCCCAAACTTTACTTTCCTGAAATAAATTATTCTGTACAGACACACTATTTGTAATTGAAAATGCCCTTACATTGTACTTATGGCTATGGTTATAATCCGTAGCCATAGGTATTGAATGCAACAGTATTTGCAGACGCAAATATTGTGTCCGTACAGAATAGTTTAATTTGGGAAAGTAAAGTTTGGGAGTGTATTGAAACGACGCCGGGTAAAAGGTGGCGTTACAGTGGTCAATTTCTCGTTGGTCAATGCTCTATCATCACGTCAATAAATGCATGGTTGGTGGACCGAATCCTCTACAACGCTGTACCTAAGGTGCATGCTACACCCAAGCAGCATAGGGTGACTGTTATTTTTGTGTGAAATCCACTCCTTCCATTAGTTTCAACATCTTATATTGAAGTCTGATCTTAATAATCAGTCTGATTCAAGACTTATGCCAGACACATCATAGGGAAAATTGGGGAGGTGATGTCCGCCATAGAATCCTTACTAAAGCTTGTTGTATTTTTATATATCATTGGCCATTTCATCAGGTGAAACTCACGATCGTGAAGATAGATTTCAAAAACAATCTTGATCCAAAACTTAGGTGGGCCAATACAAATGAATTTAAAGGTTTTAGGCATCATTTCAGGCTGTTCCTATAGTGAGGCCAACCTGGCATATGAATCAAGGTTATTTTTGTTACATACTATGACACAGGGAAGGACGTGAGGTCGAGCAATGTCTTCCTCAAGAGGATAACAATTCCGAATCTTCTCTGGACTCTTCACAGAGACTTCTCAAATCCACGAGGAAAGAAAGCAGAAAATAGAAATAAATTCTAATAAATTCAAAATTGATTAATGAATCAATAAAAACGAGTTCACGACCCTTTAAATAGGGGTACCAAGCAATAGGAAAGAAATCAGAATCAAACTACAACTAAAACTCCTAGAATTCGCAACTTACTATAAATAGTAAACTTAATATTTATAGACGATCATGACGTTTACTAGTGCGCAAGGTTTTTGGCCAAAAATGGTAAGTGTCCTATTTGGCTTCACCAAACCGTTCTCCTAATTATTCTAAGCTCTTTTCACGTTAACGCAACTCCTAAAGCCCGACGGATGAAGAGTTATAATCAAACTAAAACTTTCTATTTATAGTAAAAATGAAATTAAAACAAGGAAACGACGGTCGATCCAGGGGTATTTTACAAATCTGGCTTGCGTAACCCGACATAACAGGGTTGGTTGGCTAAAGTAACTCGTTTTACCCCAAAATCATATATTTTACGCCCTATAACTCCTTCTGGATTGTGAGATACCGATCTAAAGTCCGACGGTCCGGATCACTTCTGTCATGTACCGGGCCTTTTCTGATCCATCTTGGCCATGAAACTGTCCGCGACCCGCTCTACATCATACTTGGCCATGAAACTGTCCGCGACCTACTCTACATCATACTGTCAAAATGAGATGGAGAAACTGATGAACGGAGCCGATGCATCCCACAGGTAAGCCCCACAAAGCTTGGGTACTGCACGTGGTTTGTACAACACGTGTTGTGGCAGATTCCGGTCCTTGCCCAACAACCTGCCAGCGGAACCATTTATATTGGGCCCACTTTGGATGCATGGTGGCAAAATGATAGCCATTCAATTGAAAGGCTGTGCACGAACAACTTGGATTCGATTTTAGTATTCGGTGTTCCTCAGGACCATTTACTTTGTAAACCCTTGATTGGTGGATTTCTTAAATGGATCAGAAACGTCCATTTAGTGGGGCACCTCTTGAACGAACCCTAGCCCAACAGTTGTGGTTCTTATAAGCAATAATTGTCCCATTGATCAAGGAAAATCAAGAAAAGTTTAGATGAACGGTCGAAAAAAGAAATCGTTGATAGGAAGGGTTAGGAAAGCAGTTGAGGCAATTTTTCACTGTCGGTCCATCCATGAGGTGGGCCATTAGCTGGTCATCTTCGATTGATACAACATGCTAGCGCGAGTTCATATCGTGGAAGGTATGCAGGCATGGCGATCCAAACCGTTGATGTGATGGGCCACCGATATGAATATAGCTTATATCCGAGAAGCAAGTGATTTGACAGAGGTGGCCATCCAAACAATGGCCGGCAGAAGAGGGAAAGGGTATTCTTCAACTAGCGAGACTCACGTCTAACGGATGTGCAGAGCCGTCGGATCAATGCGTTTTTCGGCGTAGAACACACCCGTGTGATGGACCATAAGATCTATGGTCCTTATCGACCCACATGATGCCTCTTTTACGGTCAGAAAGGAGCAACATGGACCTTGTACGGTACAGTGCCTTGTGGCATCCCAATTCGTAGATGTGGGCCGGAGATTTTATGATCCATTCTAATGGGCCCCACCGTAGATGGAAGATGCCCCAAAAGGCTCCCACTGTGGTAGTTACGTGTGTGTGGTGTGCACGTGTGTAAAAAAATGTATGTGACTATATCCACGCCATCCATTTGTATTTAAAGATCATTTCAGGGCATGGTCCAAAAAAATGTAGTTTCAAATCACAGATGGACCATAGTACAGGAAACAGTGGTGAATGACTATTAAAAACTTTTCTCCTACTACAGAAGCTTTGGATCAAGATGATAGTTGTGTGGTCCCTTAATCTAGGTGTTTGTGACCTTATCAATAGGTTAGATGGAAAATACATATTCCAGTGCAATCCATGATGGTTTTAATATGGTGGGGATTCAATCACGACCGTTCTTGTGGTGTGGTCCACCTAAGATTCGAGTTAGCTTCATTGTTGGGATTGTAACTAAAATGAGCTTTCAAAATGGTTAGGCGGTGTAGATTTAAGGCACATACATCACTATGAGCCCCACAGTGAGGGGTCCCACCCACCTCAGTGCATCAGTCCCACCTAATCCGCCCCCATCACATGTCCAAGGTAAAGGCACCAGTTGGGCTGGCTGATTGGATGGTGGCTCCAATCCTTCATAGCTCGAGTATGTGGTAGGGTATGATTGGGCCACATGCCGATATAAAAGTCAATAGTAAGTGTCCCAACACATGGTCCAATCAAATCAAATCCTGTTATGTACCAACACTGATGAACTATAACTATGTAGTGTTGGAGTTGGGGTCACCATACAATTACCCCACACAATCTATGCCCGCTTGTTGGACACTTAAAAGTTAGTTTCCATGAAGCAAGATGAGCCATGATTCAATTGGCATTTGTTATATGGGACACATCTCTCTTTACATCATGCAAGAAATTCTTTAAGAATCCTTTTCCTTTAAACATTCTCTAATTCTTTTTCTAGAATATTCTGCAACTTTTACGTTTCCTTGTTGAACTTTGTACGGTTGTAAACTTTTTGAATTTTTGTGTGCATCTGTTTGGATAAAGAGAATCCAAATTGTGAACAAAAAAAGCCCCTAGGCTTGTTTCGTAGCCGGGAGATTATTTAATGAAAAACATTTTGCACTCGGAAACTACACTTTCGCTATTTGTGAGTGTAAAAAGCATTTAGAAATCGTGGAGAACTACATTTTTCCATGGAAATTTTCTTGAAAGCTCTCCTCACGAACCATCTTAGAAATTAGATTTCCAAATCACAGGCAAACTCACAAAAGTCAGCCTCTTCTTTCCTATTTCTTTCTCTTTATCTCATGTTATCTTTAGTTGGCAATTAAAGATGGACTCACATCATAGATGGTCCACACAAGAGACCTACATTACAGATGGTCTAGATCATTAATTAGAAGTTTTCTTTTAAAATCATTTTGTCAATATGATCCATGTGAGAGTTCATGGGTTTAGTGGGCCAAATCATTTGTGTCTATAAAGGAGCCTAATTTTTATGTCAATTGGTGGGCCATACCATTCAGGTTAATAAAGTAAGCCTAATAACTCTACTTAAGATTTACAATAAATTGTTATCTTAGGATTTAAAATTTGAACTCGAAATAATAGTTCAATAATTAATCAAGTAGTTAGCTTTGATTTTAGAGAGTAAATTTATGTTGATTGTAGGAAGTACATTAGCTTTAGAGTTTGAATTTGAAATAATTTGTTACCGTTTTTATAGAATGTCATAATTATTAATGTATCTCCTAACCATCGAGAAAATCAAATAAGATAAAATTTTCAATAATCTTTTGCTTAATTATAATGAGAGTCGATCCATGATCAAATTTGGATTACTTATCTTAATCATTTGAGTATAGTAATGTCAATTAGCATTAGAGACATGTTTAGGTATGCCCAAGCACAAGATGGAAGATGGAGTGTTAATCATTGAGAAGGATATGGCTGAAATGAAGTCTGCCATACAAGAACTCGAAAAATCAATGAATACTCTCCTAGTCCAGAATGTGATCTTTCAAAATCAAATCAGTAACAATGACAGACCATGAAAAATTTGAGCCTTCAAATGGCAACGACTTCAACAATGGAGGATTGGTTCGAGGGCAATATGCAAGAATTGATTTTTCAAAATTTGCCAGGTTAGATCCAACAAAAAGGGTGCATCAAGTGGAATAAAATTTAAAATTTTAAGGTACACCAGAAGAGGGTAAGACCCTTCTTGCATCTTTCACATAGAAGGTGAAGCCAACCATTGGTTCCAGTGGTATGAACGCATCAATTCCGCGATGACATGAGCCACGATTGTCAAGGCCTTGTTTGTATGATTTAGACCATCATATTACAAAGACTTCGATGGGGCTTTATCAAAATTGCAACAAATAGGGATTGTTTGTCAGTATCAAATGCAATTTGAAAGGTTGGCAAATTGTGTGGAATGATGACCAGAGAAAACATTAGTTGAATGTTTTATCTCAGGCTTAAAGGAGGAGATTTGTGCGACACGGTGAGTTTAGCTCACATACAAGAAGACCGATTATAGAAGTTGCACCACAATTTCAAGCCCTTCGAGCCAGGTGCAACCCTTCCACCACCTTCCGGATTCATTAATTTGGGAGTAGGCCCTTAGGGAAGCCCCTTAATTAGCTCAACATGCAAACTAGGTATATAAAAAGACTTATGTTACAATTGTGATGAAAAGTTTGCATCAGATCAACGATGTAAAACATAACAATTATTTTTATTAAAGGCACCAACAAAGACTAGAACATTTTTTGAAGATGGAAAAGTAAATGATTTATGGATCAACTAAGATATCTTTTATATCAATTTTTCAATGCCAACCTTTAGGACAAGGTGTTGGTCGAGGGATGGAGAATGTTACGGTCCAAACCATTCGGGTAAATAAAGTGGGCCTAATTCATAGGTTAATTGGCAGGCCAAACTATTCAGGTCAATAAAGTGAGCCTGGTAGCTCCACTTAAGTTTTACAACAAAAAAAAAATGTTAATTTTAAATTTCGTACTTAAAATTTGAATTTAGAATAATATTTCAACAATCAATATGGAGTAATTGGCCTTGAGTTTAGAAAGTGAATTGGTCTTGATTATAAGGATTAAATTAGCTATAGAGTTTGAATTTTAAATAATTTATTACAATTATGGTAAAGTGCCATAATTTGTTATGTATCTCTCAACTATGAAGAAAAGATGAAGAGAATTTTGCCACCAATCTTGTAGGAGGTATGTGGCAATATATATATATATATATATATATATATATATATATATATATATATATATATATATATAATTTTTAATTTTTTAGTTTTACACGCACACACACACCACCCCACACTGACGTTGTAGACTTGTAGTGGGATTTTTAAATTAAAATTTTTTTTTTACACGCGCACACACACCACCCCACACTAACGTTGTAGACTTGTAGTGGGATTTTTAAATTTTAATTTTTTTTTTTACACGCGCACACACACCACCCCACACTTACGTTGTAGACTTGTAGTGGGAATTTCACCACTTATGGATACTCGAACCCTTAACCCACTTTTAAACTCTTAAAAATCTACCACTGGAGCAAGAGTAAGAATCCATATCAAATATCTTTTAGAATCTATGAAATCATCCATTTTCCTTTCCATGAATCAGTTGGTTGGAATCATCTAATCAATATGATTATGTAAGAGATCTATAATCCAAATTAGAACACGTACTTGATGAGCGGTCCAAATCACTGAATGAAATTCTCTATTGTAGTAGATATGGACCGTCCATATTCCTAGATTAATCCTATGGCTAGGATCTTCCAATCAAAATAACCTTTAAGATAGATAAGGAAGCAAAGGTAGGCCCCAGATGATGGGTAATCCAAATCAAAAGGCCTGATTACTGGGCCCGCCCAAGCCGACTGCATGATCAGATGGTGTGCTTGAATAGTGACTTTGAGGACGAATATGGGCTTTGGGCATTTCTCATATGAAGGTTTGAACGGTCCTCGGCCCAATCTAACGGCCCATTTTCACCCCTATCTATGAGAAGATTTGTTGCACGCTTGCTAAGAATGCCTGTCCAGTGGTGGGCCAGGCCCAGCATCCTAAGAAGATAGGTAGCTAATTTGACAGAATATGGGCAACCATACACACGCATACCAGATGGACGGTGCATAAGGAAGAAATCACATGGATCAGATGATCCTATTTGCCATTTGGGCCATCGAATTTAGATGGTTGAAAATTTAACTCTGGATCTGCCCATTTGATGGTAGAGATGTCAATGGGCCGGGTCCTGGCCCAAGGCACCTCAAAATGGGCCTGATCATAGTGGCAATTCATCCACCATCTCAGAAATGACAACCATCTGGCAATCCTAGACGTTCAATTCGTGGGCATAAAATGGACGGTTAGAAAATTATCTTTGTTCTATATTCTACGGATAAAATTAGATATTGGAGTTTATTGTTGGGGGCCTTGCACAAAACTTTAGGATGATTTTTATGTGGAAAACCCTCAAAGAGGTAAAAACTACGGGACTTCGTCCAGATCAAGAATTCACTATGAAGTAGAACGTTACAACCTTCTTCACTCACACAGTAGTGGATAAACAATAAGAGAATAAAAGAAAAACGGAGAGATCTCACCGATTACGAGGACGTAGAAGCGCTGAGATGTCGAGTGCACAGTAGATCACCTCTACGAGCATAATTCCCCTTCCACAAGCTTGTTCTTCACACACACACACACACACACACACACACACCTTTGATAGCCCTAAACCCTTTGGCAAACCCTTGCAAAGCTATAGGAAACCTTCTTGCATTGCCTAGAAAGGCCCTAGGCACCTATATTTATAAATTTGAAAACCCACTTTTGCACCTCTTGCGAAAACCGCCTCAAAATTTCGAATTCCGCACAAAATCAGACTCAAATCTGCGTAAGTTCGACTAGTCGAGCCGATGCCTTGACTGATCGAGCAGCCCACTCGACCGGTCAAGTACCTCCCTCGACTGGTCGAGCACCTCGGAGAAAAATCATTAATTGGTCGCTGGACTTTGAGTTGAGCCCCACTCGACTGGTCGAGCGCCACCCACGACTGGTCGAGTGAGGCTAACGACCGGTCGAGCCTGAGAAAAAAAACCCCATCAAATCTCTCCCTTTTTGACCCAGGGGGGGATTCACCTTCTTCGAGCCAGCTTGGTTTCTACAAACTTCAAATTTGCCCTTAAACAAAGCCTTGGTCATCATGTCTGACCCATTATTGTCCATGTAGACCTTCTCAAGCTGTAACACCTTCTGTTCCAAAGTATCCTTGATCCAGTGATACTGAATCTATATGTGTTTTGACTTGGAGTGCTGACTTGGATTCTTGCTCAAGTGTATAGCACTTTGACTATCGCAATAGACCACGTGCTGCTCCTACTTCAGGCTAAGTTCCTGTATGAACCTCTTCATCTAAAACATCTCTTTACATGCCTCTGTGACTGCAATGTACTCGGCCTCTGTCGTCGACAATACTACAACTTTCTATAGCTTGTTCTGTCAAGAAATCGCTCCCCTTGCAATGTGAACATAAACCCCGATGTAGACTTCCTGGAGTCTATGTCGTCTGCCATATCTGCATCTGTGTAGCCCTCTAACACATGTTTTCCGTCACCATAACATAGACTCAACCTGGATGAGCCTCTTAAATACCGCAGTATCCATTTCACCGCTGCCCAATCCTCTTTACTAGGATTGGCAAGATACTGACTGACAACACTAACCCCATATGCTATGTCTGAGTGTGTCCACACCATAACATATATCAAACTTCCTACTGCTGATGCGTAGGGTATCTTCTGTATCTCTTCCACCCTACCTTCGTCTTGAGATACTGCCTGTCACTCAATCTGAAGTGACCATCCAGTGGAGTACTGACCGGTTTCGCTGCATTCATATTGAACTGCTCTAGGACTTTCTCAATATACCGCTCTTGTGACAGCTAAAGCTTCCTTTTGCTTCTATCACGGGTTATCTTTATTCCTAGGTTCTGTTTAGCCGGGCCCAAGTCTTTCATCGCAACAGACTTGCCCAGCTTCTATTTCAGCCTGTCTATCTTCTTGATGTCTTTTCCCATGATGAGCATGTCATCAACGTATAACAGTAGAACTAAGAAATCATCATATGAGAACTTGCGCATGAACACACAGTGGTCCGACTTTGTTCTGTCATACCCATGTTGTAACATGAATGAGTTGAACTTCTTATACCATTGTCGTGGAGTTTGTTTCAGCCCATACAAGCTCTTTCTCAGCCTACACACCATATGCTCCTTGCCATTGACTTCGAACCCCTCTGGTTGATGCATGTAGATCTCTTCTTTCAGGTTACCATGGAGAAAGATAGTTTTAATATCTAACTGCTCTATCTTCAGATCTATGCTAGCCGCCAACTTAAGCAACACCCGTATGGATGTCATCTTCACCACTGGTGAGAATATCTCATCGAAGTCTATGCCTTTCCTCTGACCAAACCCTTTCACCACAAGTCTGGCCTTGAACCTCGTCTGTGAATTCTTCTGCTCAACCTTCTTTCTGAACACCCACTTGTTACTCAAAACTTTCTTGCCCTTAGGCAATTTCACCATATCATAGGTGTGGTTCTTATGCAAGGATTCCATCTCTTCTTGCATAACTTTCAACCACTCCCTCTTATGCTCATCGGCTAGGGCCTCATAATAATCTTCTGGCTCTCCCTCATCAGTCAGCATAATGTAATCATGTGGCGAGTACCTCTTGGACGGCTGTCTGTACCTAGATGACCTCCTCACCTGTGACTCAATAGGTGGATCAAGTGGGGGCTGCTCCCCTGGTTCATCTTCTGAAGGAACTCCCTCGTCCTCTACACCTTGTTGTACTCCCCCGTCATCAGGCACCACGGGAGGAATAACAAGATCCATGTCCTCTAGCTCACCTGAATTAGGCTGGTTTTTCTTTGACTTACCAATATCTTCTATACACTGATCTTCAAAGAAAACCACATCTCTGCTCCTGACGAGCTCTTTCTCGGTCGGATCCCACAATCTGTAACCGAACTTTTCATCACTATACCCCAAGAACACACACTGTCTGATCTTCATATTGAGCTTGGACCTCTCGTCCTTTGGTACGTGAACGAATACCTTGCATCCAAACACCCTAAGATGATTGTACGATGGATCCTGTCCAGTCCACACCTTCTCAGGCACTTCTCCATTCAACGGGGCTGATGGAGACCTGTTTATCAGATACACTACTGTGTGCATTGCTTCTCCCCAGAACATCTTAGGCAATTTTGCATAGGATAACATGCATCTGATTCTCTCTACAATGGTACGATTCATTCGCTCAGCCACACCATTATGCTGGGGGGTCTTGGGAACCGTCTGTTCATGTCGTATACCCAAGGACTTACAATACTCATGAAAGTCACCGATGTATTCACAACCATTGTCAATGAGGATGTACTTCAATGATCTACCTGTCTCTCTCTCTCGACCATAGCATGAAACAATTTAAACACACCAAATACCCCGTCCTTGGATTTCAAAGCATAAACCCAAACCCTCCTAGATGCATCATCTATAAAAGTAACAAAATACAATGTCCCACCTAAGGTTTTTGTCCTCATAAGACCACAAACATCAGAATAAACAAAATCTAATGCATGCACTTTATTAACATGAGAAACAGATTTAATAAATGAAACTCTATGTTATTTCCCTAATAAATAATCGAGACAGGTTTTGACAGGTATACTTGTCACGTCTGGAAGGAGTCGCTTCCTCGCTAGTACCTGAACCCCTTTCTCACTCATGTGGCCTAGACGCCAGTGCCACATGTCAATTGATGAATCTTTCGCTACGTTCAATCCACCCTTACACACACTGACATTTGTCTTATAAAGGGTGCAACACTTCTTTCCTTTAGCTGTGATCAACAAACCCTTAATGAGTTTCCAGTGCCTACCAGCAAACCGGTTTTCATAGCTATCATTATCCAACCTTTCCGTCGACATCAAGTTGAGACGAAGGTCTGGGATATGCCTCACATCCCTGAGAACTAATGTGCAGCCCACATCGATCTTCACACAAATATCACTGATTCCCATGATCTTCGATACGTAAGAATTTCTCATATTCACGGTCTCATAGTCACCTGACTTGTAACTTGTGAAGAAGTCCCTGCGTGGAGTCGCATGAAAAGAGGCTCCTGAGTCAATCACCCAGTCGGTGTCCTGACTCGTAGCCGTGAGACAAACATCATGATCTGTTGGAAGAATAACTACAACATCGCCATCTGAAGCAACCGCAGTGGAGTTTGATTCTTACGACATTCATGCTTATAATGGCCATTCTTGTCACAATTCCAGCATTCAACATCCTTCCTGGTACTCGACTTGCCTCTTGATTTATCTCGGGCCTTCCTGCCCTTCCTGTTCTTTCCTCTCCCCCGTTCTTTTATCACAAGGGCCTCTTGCTGAGTAGACCCCTGAGACTTCCTCCTTGTCTCCTCATTGAAGAGACAACTGATTACCTGTTTCATGGATACCTTTCCGTCTGACGTGGAGTTATTTAGAGATATCACCAATGTCTCCTAACTGTCAGGCAATGAACTAAGAAATAACAAAGCCTACAATTCATCATCCAGGACCATCTTCATAGCGGAGAGCTGGTTCACTATAATGCTGATCCCATTCATGTGCTCAGCCACAGAACCACCACCTTTGAACTTGAGATTCACAAGTCGTCGTATCAAGAAAATCTTATTACCGATTGTCTTCCTCTCATACAGCCCTTCTAATTTCAACCATAGACAAGTGGCCGAGGTCTCCTTAGACACATGGTGGGACACAGACTCATCCAGCTATTGTTTAATAAACCCCACCGCCTTCCGGTCCAATTTCTTCCAATCATCATCAGACATATCCTTAGATTTTCCTGATATGCTTAAAATTGGAGAATATAAGTCCTTGCGATAAAGCAAGTCCTCCATCTTAGCCTTCCATATGGCCCAGTTAGAACCATTGAGGCTGATCATCCTTGATGAGCCACCTTTCATAATTCAAAAACCGATCCCACTCTGTTCAATGAACTTAGCTTTAATACCACTTTGTTGGGGCTTTGTACAAAACCTTAGGATCTAGCCTCCCTAAACAAACCAGAATTATGGGATATTAAAGCAATGAAATAAATCAAAGCATAAACCACACCACACAAGAGATTTTTACGTACAAAACCCTCAAAGAGGTAAAAACCACAAGACCTCGTCCAAATCAATAATCCACTATGAAGTAGAACGTTACAACCTTCTTCATTCACGCAGTAGTGGATAAACAATAAGGGAATAAAAGAAAAAAGGAGAGATCTCACCGATTACGAGGACGTAGAAGCGTTAAGATGTCGAGTGCACAGTAGATCACCTCTACGAGCATAACTTCCCTTCCATAAGCTTCTTCTCTTTCTTTCTCTCTCTCTCTCTCACACCTTTGATAACCCTAAACCCTTTGGCAAACTCTTGCAAAGCTTTAGGAAACCTTCTTGCATTGCCTAGAAAGGCCCTAGGCACCCATATTTATAGATTTGGAAAGCCCAATTCGCACCTCTTGCGAAAATCGCCTCAAAATTCTGAATCCCGCATAAAATTAGATTCAAATCTGCGTAAGTTCGACTGGTTGAGCTGAGGCCTCGATCGGTTGAGCAGCCCACTCGACCGGTCGAGCAGCTCCTTCGACTGGTCGAGCACCTCGGAGAAAAATCATCAATTGGTCGTTGGACTTTGAGTCGAGTGCCACCCACGACCGGTCGAGTGAGGCTCACGACTGGTCGAGCCTGGGGAAAAAAAAATCCCATCATTTATCTAATCCAAAACACATGGCTTGATATACCACGAGAGATGAGATGGTCATTGTGAAAGTTCACATCCGTTTCTACCATATAATATTTATAAATACCATGAATGCACAAGTTTCAATTTATATGGTGGCGCAGAAATCTACAAAGTAAAATACAGTACAATTAATATAATCCATGCTACATTACTTCTGCTTCTTTTAGGAGCACACGTGACACATGTGACGGAGTGATGGACGAGGCTGAGCACGGTCTTCCTCTAGAGGATAACTATTCCAAATCTATGAAACTACTCTGATTCCTCAAATCTAGGAGGAAAATAAGAAAATAAAATTAACTCTAGAAATTCATAATAAATTGATTGAGTATGAAAAAGGAGCTTACAACCTATTAAATAATAAGAAAAACCCTGGGAATAAGTTTCCAAAGCATATTATATCTCAAACTATTAGAAATCATGACTAACTATAAATAGTAAACTTACTATTTATAGATAGTCATAATTCCTACTAGTCCTCATGGTTTTTAGCCAAAAATAATAAATGTGCTTAATCAAGCTACTCTCATAAGTTTTCTAACCACTTTTCCTGTTGACACAACATTTAAAGCACAACGGATGAAGAGTTATAATGAAACTAAAACTTACTATAAGTAGTAAAAACGAAATTAAAATGGAAATTGGACAGTTGATTTGATGGAATCTCGCAAATTCGGCATGCGCAACCTGGCGTAGCAGGTTGGGTGGTTAAAGTAGCTTTTCCTACCCAAAATCATACATGGCATGTCGGATAACTCATTCCGATTTGCGAGATACACTCGTTTTAAGCTTCTGATGGTCTGAATCACTTCCGTCTCCGTTGAGGCATTTTTTGGTCCATCTTGGCTATGAAATTGTACTTGACCCGCTCTCCATCAACACCCTAAAATGGTTTGAAATAACAGACGCATGGGGTGGATTTGTCTTGAGAACATTGATGTTTATGCATTTTTTGCATTTTAAGGGTTAGTTTGGGCATGGGACCCATGAATTCGATTCATGCCTTATCTTGATTTTGGTGGGCCCCATGCTTTCCAAATGGATTTTCATCTTTAAAAAACACACTTACCTCAGTCACAATTTTTTTTTTAAAAAATATTTATATAATTTCAAACTCCACATAATTGTGATTAGGAGGAGAAATCATCACATTTGCCAACTCCAATATGATGTGGACAGCAGGTGGCTCACCAAAATCATGAATCTGTCCATGCGTAGTATTTTCAATGCTTTCATATTATGCACCATACATCCTCTCCATGCAGACACTGATCCAAACCATACATCCCATGGGCCCCACAATTGATTGGCCAACAAAATAAAAAATAAAAAAATCCCACTCTGTATCATAAGAATAGAAGAATATTTTTTTAAAAATAGATGCATGTATTAGTCTATATTGTATGCCAATGACATATTCGTGCTCTTAATATAATTTCCAAAAATCATAAAACAATACTCATGTCGGTGCGAAACAGCCCTTTCTTCCCAATACAACCCAATTCCACCATGGCCCATTTATCACAACCATCCATCAGAGCCCCACTTTGTGGTTGGGGGAGATTCGAGTCAAAGTAGAAATTCCAAAATCACAAATTATTTTTCTCCGCTAATAAAATGGATTTTTTTTTTTCTTCAAACATGTAAATGGAATGACTATTGAACTGACTTTAGTAAAATCTTTCTCATTCAAACATGGTTTTAAGATTCAAGTGAGTCAGACATAACTGGACTGAGTTGACTCAGATTTGGTGGTACCCAAACCCAATCCAGCTCAATACCCCGAGTCACCCCCAACTAGGGTGAGTTGGGCCGATTCAGCCCCTACTCGGGTCAGTCCTGGTTCAACTCAAAACCAAGCGATTCGAGCTGATGAGTCTTTTAACCTTACATTCATGCCTCGTAGACAATTTGCTAACCCTAGCCTTGGGCTGACCTATCCAGAGATCAGCCCGGCCTCAACACACCGGCGTAATGGTAGTACTAGGATATTGTGGGCCAGTTGATGTTTATATCATATCTGGCCTTTTAAAAAGTTGAGCCCCACCAAGATTAGGTCAAATGGAATGCCGGGTGGGCCTTGATAATATCGCCGGTATTATTAGTATCACTAGCCTGATGATACCAATAACACTGATAGTTTCAGAAATTATAGATTTCGACGATATATCATCAACATATGGCTAAGTATCAACATTATTTTTATATTGTAGGTATCGATACAAGTCAATAACATCATCATGATAGTGAGCGCGCATATTTCAACAGAAAATCTAAGAAAAATTTAAAAAGAAAAAAGGAAAATAAAAAGAATTTACCATTTTCTTTACGGATATGAATTTAGGGGTGATTTTTGGTACTCCATTGATCTATCCAAAGCAAAGGTTGGGATGATGTTATACATTCCAACAACACAAATGAGAGTAGTAAGGTGAATGGAGCTAAACCAGAGCCCGGTCATAGAACTCTAGAGATAGTGTTGAAAGCGAACCTCATTAGCTATATAGCAGAAAAAGGAAGGGAAGTCAAGTACCCTATTTAGAGGAGAAATTGTAGATTGAAACTTCAGTGGGCTAAAATTAAGGAGGTATGATGACGTAGAGTGGGTTGCGGACACTTTCATGGCAAAGATGGACCGGAGAAGGCCTGATTGAAAGCGAAAATGATATGGACTGTTAGAATCTTAAAAAAGTCATATCTTACAAACTGGAATGAGTTTTTCAGTATATCATATATGATTTTGGAATAGGAGAAGCTACTTTAGGCAACCAACCTGCTATGCTGGGTTGCTTACGCCATATTTGCAATATTCCAACATATTGACCATCAAAAGTCCATTTTATTTTCGATTTTACTATCAATAGTAAGTTTTAGTTCGATAATTACTTTTGATACTTACTATTTTTTGGACATTTGGACACTTACTATTTTTGGACAAAAACCATGAAGTCTAGTAGGAATGATGACCATCTATAAATAGTAACTTTACTCTTTATAGTAAGTCATGTTTTTAGGAAGTTTGGGTCTAAAACTCAGTCCTAGGTTTGAGTTCATTATTTAAAATACTATAATTTTATTTTTAATAATTAATCAATTTATTTTCAAATTTATTAGAAATTATTTCTATTTTATCCATTGTGGATATGAGGAAACTTTGTGTGGAATTCAAAGAACTCCGTGGATTCGGAATGGTTATCCCTTAGGAGTAGGTGATCAACCTGATCATGTCCTTCCCCGCCTTATATGACATCTTGTAAGTATAAACTTTTAGGTTTTGAATAAATAAAAACTTATCATATATGCATATTTTTTTGCAATTATTTAATTTTTAAATTTGCAAATGTGCGTTTTAATATTTATTGAATTATCATTATTTTTTCCTCAATTTTCTAAAATTTACTCAAGTTAGTGATACATGTTTAGGTTTATGTTAAAGGAAAACTCATCATGTATGCATCTTATTTGTAATTACTTAATTCCTAAATATATAAATATATAATTTTAGCATCTCTTGAAATTTTATTGTAGAATTCTACTAATTTTTTAATTCATATATTTTTAATATTTCTCTCAGCTAGGAATATATTTTTGGTTATCGGTAATAATATCAGTAATATCCATAAAACACTTGAAAACAAAAAAAGCTCACAAAAACTAACAAATTCAAGTACCGTAGCCCACCTTATAATTATCTGGTCTGATTTTTGAGTGTGTCACCATCATGGTGGAAAAAATATAAAAAACCTTTGGGAAGGTTGGATTCCCTACACATGACATGTGGGCCCCACCACTTAAATGTGAGATTCTTGAGATTTTTGGGCAGTTGTATACTTTTACCTATGGTGCGGCCCACCTGGTGGTTGGATTGAGCTTTTTTCTTTTTGGATGCATATCTTAGTGGGACGAACCTATTGGACGGCCTGCATATGAACCAAAACCATGTGGGGCCCATACGAACGCTCCCATAGCACTTTGATCATAAACAGTAGTGCATTAGCAACCATCGGATTATGATAGAACTGAATTTAGATTTCAACAAAAAAAAAAACAGAAGGCCATTTTTGGGTTTTTGCCCATCCAAGGTGGGGCCCAGTAGAAAATGGTCTGGATTCCAATCCACCTCTTGAATGGTTGAGATGCATCGTCACATGATGTCCTATATCAGTTGTCCTCATATAGATGAATGAGCTGTACCATAATCTGACGGTCAAACATGTAGCTTTAAAGACCGGCAAAGAAATTAAATGACGTGTCAATCAGTCGCGAGATCCCAACCATCCATCTTACAGTCTCTATCATGCAAGCTACAGGTACCACCCAAAGGTCTTACCAACCAGACAATCCCAATGATATGATCCTTGGCCCACTAAATGGACGCTTCCAAAAGAGACTATAATCAGGCCCATTTTTCATCTTGCTGGCTTAGCCCATAACACATGGGCTATACATGCTCAGCCCAATTCAAGCCCATCGTCATTTTTTGTGGGTTGGGAACATGTTTTAGTGATCCAGGCCGTTGATCTCATGGGCCCAACCATCTATGGACCATGCCTCAAAAATCTCCTAGGTTGGAATATCTTAGACATCCAATCATTTATCTGTTTTAGTTGAATGTGCGATATCGACCGTCTGTTTTAACCGTCTATTGGCAAGCTACAAATTAAAGGGTTAGGCTTATCCTATCAAAGTCACTTCCATAGAATGGTCCATCTATGATCAGATCAATAGTCAGGATCACTAAATCATGGGCCCCACCTGTACAAATAGGAAATCTGAAGATGGTATACAAATCCTCATGTCATGATTTCCACTATGGAATTCTATGTTCCCAAGAAGGTGCTTAGGAATGTTGAATTTCTTAGAATCAATTTTCATGGAATTATATATTTTCTTCATTAGGAAAATGGGAATGTTAAAAATCCATAAACTTTCAAAATTCATGAATTTGCATTGGATTTGGAAAATTCCAAAGTTCACCTTTTGGAATCAGACAATAAATGGACCATTTCGGAGAGTTATTTCCTTCAAGGATATACCACAGTGGGAAGGTCTCTTATTATTTGTTGCAGATGAAAATAGGATGGCTGAAAAATCAGGCTAGTCTAATCATCATGTGAGCCTTACGATAGAAAATGATGAACAACCACCCAAAAAGCTTGATATTCATATGGTGACCCCACTTGATACTTGGATCGACATGGCTTTGGGGGCATCTCATTTTGTTCCGGGGCAACTATGTTAGATTGGTTAGATGCCGTATATACAACACGGTGGGCCGGACATCCCCATTTAGTTGCATGTGAGACCTTTCCCTAACTTTTTCATTTCTATTCTTAGAGTTTGTTTGTTTTGCTCATTTTTCTCGTATTGTAAAGTAATTGTATTATCATTATTCATTTACCATTGTTGAACCAAACCGAGGGAATTGTAGGTCAAATGTAGATGTATTTAATAGACAAGTAAATTTAATAGTGTACTTTTTTCTATAATTCCTATAAAAATACTCATTTGAACAGTAGTAACATTTTATTTTAATGATGATTTGACATTGATGTAATTTTAAAATGTCATTTTAGGATTTCATCGTAAATAAATCAAATAATGTAAAATTACCATTATCATAATCAAATACAGCTGTTCTCAAGAGATAAGTAATTTATAATTATTACTCATTTCCTTTGCATTATTATGGTAATGAACGAAACAAACATAAAAGAGTCTCATTTTGAGAATTTGCTAAATCTTTAAATTCTTTTCAACTTTTTTTTTTTCCCTTTTTCTTTACAGAGATTTGGATTTGGTTTGCAAATCTCCAAATAAAGAATAAATAGGAAAATTTTGAAATTTGTGGATTTCACAAATCCTTGCCCAAATCCCACACCTCAAACAACCTAGCAGAGTGGGCCTATCATGAATTTTGCCTAATTTGTGACAAAATCATCAAATAAAATACCAAATAGGTCCTTGGGTGTTAAAGCATTTACTACGGCAACTAAAGGAGATTTGCTAACGCTACCTTTTATTGCACTCCAAAGGTTTTCCATAAAAAACAAAAATCAAAATTATTATTCCAGGGTGTTTGTACCTCCAAGAAAATTGGTGGGGTAAAATTTCTTTTTCATGGGGTAAAAACATGTTTTTGTTATTTTCTTTCCAATAACATGTACAAGCTTTTAAGAGAGATCATTTTCATTGAAAATAGAGATGTAGTTGTTTCAAATCAATAATGAGCACCTGCAATCCAATGTGGGCTATACCAAGTCCCAACCCATGACCAATGCCATAAACATTCGACTGTGGCATCATGTGAGGGTGGGACTCACGTGATTAGGATCATGTAACAGCAGACCCCATCACTTCAAACCATGGGACCCACTCATAAGGACTCAAGGAGAGAGAGAGAGAGAGAGAGAGAGAGAGAGAGAGAGAGAGAGAGAGAGAGATATGTAATTAGAATTGGGTTGACTTGGGTGTGCATGATGGAAATGCATTTCTTTTTACCCATAAAAAAATTCCTTTATTAGGCTCACACCACACAAAATAAAAACATTTTCTATGAAAATCATGTGGCATGGAAAGCTGAATTTCAATGGAAAATAGCACTTGGAAATCATGAGATTTTCTTTCCTTTATTTTTATGGATCCCATTTAGATATATGAAATGTCATGCCCCAAAATCTGAGTATAGAGTGTGCACTCTTAGATCTGAGTCTCAATTTGTAACTCGTATACAAAGTGTACTAGCTTCATCTGTTGATCGGTTTAATCAGAGAGAAAAATTACATTCATTCTAAGTTTCATCCAATTTCATCGAATTCCGATCATATATGCATAACACTTAGCATCAATTAATCAGGCATATATATATTTTCACGATCATTCAAATAACATAAATCTGAACTATCATTCATTTGTTATATTATCTTAATATAAATATATTTATTCCAGACTCATAATGTCTCAATCAGATAAATCTAAACAATTGCTTAAAACTTTATAATTAATGCTAATATGCAGTGTACGCCAATTAAACTATCCTAACAAATAAGTTAAATATTCAAGAATGGTCTAATACTGCAAATTCATCTTCAGATAAGTATAGGCTACGTTTCGCGTAGGTCATGTTCAGGTTTAGTTGCTCCTTCCGGTTTATGCACCATAGTATCTGTTAATGGCTCATTTGTATGGTTTTTTCATCAATAAAAAGGTAAGTTGGTCATGCTTAGTGAAATAACCCAACATAATTCATAATCATAGCAATTAAAATAGTACAAAGCACCGAATGCAAAATATATGCATATGATGTATGAATGCGTCAGATGGGGTGATCGTCCATCTGCTTAGGTTGAAGATAATCAATTGGCATTCACCCATTGGGTAGGCTTCTGCCTTTCGGTAGGCATGGGCATCACCTGCATCTACTAACGCTCTACCATGATCGACATTTCTTATAGGGAATGACCCCCATAATCGATTATATATTATGTGAATGCAATATGAATTATGTATAAATTTATCATTTTCATATTTGTTCATATATACTTATTTAAATCAAAATATAAGTATGTGATTTTAAATCATATTTTTGAAATTTAAATATGAGAATATAAATCAACATTTGATAGAGTTTCATACATATCATCCTTAGTCAAAATAATACTTCGAACTTGTAATACATCAGTCAAATCACACATATAAATAAATCAACACATCAACCAAATCCATTTTAATTTCTATGAACATGAGGCACGTTGGGTTACTTACCTGAGTTTAGTAGCGTAGAATTCACAAGGTTACCAGGCTGGTTGGAAATAAAAAAATCCTATCAATTATATCCATGATATTGTTATTCATCTGGTTATATTATACGGTGGGCGCTACCTTTGATTAACATTGTATGTGGCTAAACCCTAATGACCAAATAATTGAAATTTTAATATATAATATGTTCATTAAATTTAATTATCAAAATTTAGATTTTTTAATATTCTGAAATTGAAAGGCAAATGATTGATCAAGGTAGCCTACCAGATGATTGGATCATCCAGATTCTTGAGGTATACACAATGGATGAATGGTGTGGATCTAACCACATATACAATGATGACCCATCTCGACCTTCTACGTTAAGTGATACAAATACCTATGCAAAAATTTGAGTTTTTTTTAAATTATTATAAATTAAACACTTTTAGATCCAACTAGTGTGGCCCATCCGATAGTCAAATCGATCTGTAAGTTAGGGCCCTTGTATATTATGGCCTTAGGGATCGTATGATTTATACAGATTTAATCTGATTCGATTAGATGCACACAAATCGATCTTTGCGATAAGAAATTTCGCATGGAATCTTAGCTTCCCGTTATATTTACATTGTATCTACCCACAGATTAATGTAATGAATGTATGACTGATTCATACTGTTCATTGCATATATTAAGTCAAATTATATTAAATGCACAAAAAAATAAAATGAAAGAATGATAACAAACTTACCGAATCGAAGCTTTCCAAAATCCTCTCTCTCTCTTTCTCAGTAGTATGTAGCATGCCATTTGGTTAATATCTGAGTTAGAGTAGAACTCATCTTATGACACTCTCCATAAATTAGGTTTGAATAAGAGATAGAGATGAGATACAACATCTCTCTCTCAAAATTTTATTTTGTTATTATTATTTTTTCATAGGCATTACATGAAAAGCTCCACTTAAGACAAAAATGATCATGTCCAAGGGTGTATTCTAGTGCTTGGTTGAAACTATCACTTGAGATTGAGTTTTCCATTCGAGAAGGCATCCATGAAATTTGAATATTGTGGTATCTATCTAATGGTACATGACTCAAATTTTGAAAGAAGACGTTTTCATATTTTTAAAATTCAATTATCATAGGACCTATATATCAAGGGTGGGTGGGTGCTATTCTGACGTGTAGTATACAAGGTGCGTGGTAAAAAGAGGGAAGAAGAGATCACCATCTTCTTTCTCTATGATAAACGTCGACTCCACCAAAAATCTTGAATCCATAGTGGGTGCATGGTTGCATGATATAAAGGGGAGGAAGAGATCATTATCTTCTTCTTTTGTAAGGTACTTTGAATCCACTGGAAACCTTGAATCCACATCATATAAAAATCTCTAAAAGAGAAAACATTATTGAGAAATAATTAATAAAATCCATTTATAAAATAATTGAGATGACTTATATAAGCTCTCCACTCTAAATTCAAAACTTTTCTAAAATAATAAACAATGTTTAAACTGACTTAAACTTTGTGAAATGACTCAAGCAAGAACTTTAAGTACCGTTGGACTTCTTCGAATACTTAAAAACTCTAAAAATAGTAAAAACCATAACTTACTAAAATAATAAAATATCATTTAATACTCAAATTTATATTAAAATGACCTTAATTTAATGCATAGAGCTTGTTGATAAATTTCTAGGGATATATTATATACGTGAAATAGACTAGTCACAAAGTTATAGTGCACGTTTGACCCTTAATTGAATTTTCTAACCGATTTCTTTCCATTTGGAAAATTTGTGAAATTGACACTAACTATGTTCTACATTAATGGGACACCCTGATCCATAGCTCAAGTGGTAGACTGTAATATCTTGGATTTTCACTGTTTTGGATTTTCAAAAATCCTTAAATTTTTTTTAAATGTAATTAACTTATATTATCACTTACTGACCATTGACACTCAATGTTAGTTTATACACAGGTGATACCAGTAAAGAACCGCACAAGTTCGATTAATTAACCGTAGGAAGCCAACAAATCCGCCCAATCACTTGAACATCAAATTTAACCCCATGATTTACTCACGTAGGGCCCAAATCTAACCGACCCATTGCTAACTAATCAAGAAAATCATAACTAAATTAAAGATCTAACTGAAGCCGAGTCAGATAAGGCCCGGATCTTGACTAATAGACCAAATCAACCCCGTTACTCTTTTAGCCTAAAACCGACGGTTTGGAGTAAACATGACAAAATCTCTACTTTTACTACTTATAAATAGGCCACACTATGAACATAGTTAATCTAAACCCTAATCATTACCCACAAAAAATCTCAATACCTAATTCATTCCAGAAATGCCCCGATTTTCCGAACAAGCTCTAGACCGCTCATTGTTGGGCCACTAGTTCCAAAACTATAAAATAATGTCCGTCTTACTAGGCTTCACGTCCATCGCGGGAGTCAGACCTGGGTACTGTACAGAACCGCTCAACTTGAGCCAAAGGAAGAGTGCATGAGAAGTTCAAATACCTTAAAGGAAAAGGCTGAAACTTAAGTGAATTGGGTTGTCCATTCTTATGCGAAGTTGAGGATTTTGGACCGTTGGTTTACTACCAAAATTCACACATGGAGTAAGGATATTTCTCTACTCATATCCGTATAGCTGTGGCCCCGATTAAGCATCGGTGACTGTTGAACAGACTTCTAACCATATCTGTCAATCGGCGCATCCAAATAGCGAGTCGAACATGTCCATACGTAGATTATCATTAGGGCTAACTATCCTACGGTGTATATCAATATGTACACCCTATAGTGGCCCCAAAGGTTAGAAAAACCCTCCCATAGGGCTAGTATAGTAAAAATTCAACCCTCAGGGCCATTTACATCAAATCTAGCACTATATAAAGGCCTTATTTGGGCACCCCCTCCTCCCATACGAATTTCATGCCTTAACACAAGAGAAAAAAAGAGAAAGGGAGAAGAAAAAGAAGAGAAAGAAAAAGAGAGAGACCTTGGGGTGTGGGTGTTGGTGCACCTCCGCCTTCTCATCTCCTCTTTAGCCACCTCGTCGTAGCCAGAGTCATCATTGGAGCTTTCCCGATAATGGTTGGAGGTAAGTGTTGAATCTCAAATATAATTTAGGGTTTCAATAGTTGTTTATCCCAAATCTCATAAGCTTGTATGTTTGTTTAGGTCTTTCAACAATTTTTTCTAAAAACCTAACCTTGGGAGCTCAAAATTAAAGATTCCTTTTTAAAAGTGCGGACTATTATTCTTAGGTGGCCTAGTGTCAATTTTAGTATGAATCTAATGATTATGTTTGATTGGGTGATGTATTTGGATAATCTAGAGAAAATTTAGGCAAGACCTTATATTTTAGATTCTCTCAATCAACATGGAATGATTATGGAATACTTGTTGTTCTTCAACATGATTGGGTATGAATTTGATGATTGTTTGTTCATTCCTTACTTGATTTTTGTACAATGTTTCCTTATAACATATATGACGCATTAACCCTTGTTTATTTTGTACTATGAGATACATGAACTTCTTGGCTTCCTTACTAACCCACACAACACACTTGCACATTTATTTCGTAATAATGTTAGTAGTTGCATTTATAAAGAAACTTGAATTTATATGTTTAATGTATGATTACTTGACATCACTTGTGTTAAATGATAAACTCTAATTTGTTGAAGTGCTATTGAATATCATCAAATTCCTAGGTTGCTCAGGAAACTGAGGTGAGAGAAGGTGGTTCCTTTGGTAGGACTATCTTGAGGCTAAACCAACGGATTTGGACGGATGCAAACAGGCGATAGTAGTTGGACTACATGGGTCGCTTGTATCCGATGTCGTCCGTCATGTACTCGCCTAAATTCGCATGGTCTAGTCCACTTACTGACCAATCATATTTTTTAACCATGGCTACTCACACCTGTATGGAACATGGAACACCCTTCAACCACTGAAGCTCATTGATAACCATCTGAAACCAATCCACTGACTCGAGAGCTGGGTATGGTGGAATGGGACACTGTCTGAGCTGTCGGCCTACGCTGGGGTGACGAGCCTCCCCGTAGTGCCCGCGCGTGATTCCTCTTCTCAGCACTCCCCATGTGTTTGAATCGAGGATGGGGAACCTGATGGGATCAAGGATCACGGGGTCCTGGCCTCGTACGTTGATGGGTCTTGGCCTTGCAACTAGTTGAGGGTAATGATACGTGGGGTGTACTAGTTTTCTCAATCTGCTGAATGAACAGAATTAACTAAATACTCGGCTAACATTATTCACGCATCGCATTGCTAGGATTTGGCGATTCGGCAGTTGAGGTTGTAATGAAGGAGTGTTGGTCATGCGCGATCGTTAGACGAAGTCGCTCGAGAGAGTATTGTTGCGAGATCATGCATCATATCATAATACATGTACATACATTAACAAGACTAGTTTGGGATCTGTGAATGTATGCCTTTCATTAAATTCATCATATTATTGCTTCTTGTTGTAACTTAAGGCTAATAGTAACCATTAAGTTAGCTACTCACTCCCACTCTAAAACGGTGTTTTAAAACACCAATCAAACCCTTTACTAGATGCAGGTGAGGTAGAACTCGATGAACCGAGCAAAGTGAGTATGGATAAGGAAGATGAGCTTTCCTACGTCCATCTTATAGGTAGATCACTGTGGATTGTGCGGGTTGTTTATGGGTTGTTGAGTAGGGATCTATTGCACCATTTTCTTTGGACATTTCTTATATAAATTTTGTCGAGCGACATCTTATGCGACCCGTTTGATATTCCTATAGACTTGTATTTCTTGGTCGCATTTATTTCTGTAGATTAGTTGTGATTGTGGTTTATGTTCCAGCCGATTCATTTATTGCTCATTTAAATTGATTTATGTACAAATCACCATAATTAGGATATAAGCGACACCCGAGAATTTGGAGGCGGAGT
The DNA here is from genome assembly GCF_029962835.1 of Magnolia sinica. Taxonomy (NCBI): domain Eukaryota; kingdom Viridiplantae; phylum Streptophyta; class Magnoliopsida; order Magnoliales; family Magnoliaceae; genus Magnolia; species Magnolia sinica. Next base: position 59,735,626 of record NC_080588.1, read on the forward strand.
TCCTACACGACCCCTGAAAAGTCGGGGTGTTACATAGACTGAGTGAAAGATACCTTGTTTCAACACTAAGGTCTTGGTATCGATTCCTTAGTGGGGGTGGCTAACAATGAAGTGTGAATTGACAGTGGGTGTACTAACAAGCTAACAAAAAAAAAAATGTTCTACATTAATGGGTCACGGTAAACCAAACAAGAGAATCATCAACCAGATGGATATTAATTCAGGAGACTATTAAATAAATTTATAGCCATATATTTATATATTTTGGTGATAATTTGACATTAAAATAATATAAAAAATATTATCATTATAATTTTACTATTAACATACAATTTTTTTGTTCAACGTGCAAATGTTGTAAGGTGATAAGTACTTTATAATCATTGGACATTTTCTTTTACATTACAGTAATTGGTGAAACAAACCACCCTTAAATTTCCAACAAAGAAAAGACCCTATAAGTCATCATTCAAACCCAAAATATCAACACCCGTGCACTCCCAAATTCATGCATACCGACACAACTTCCTATCATCCATCCAAGCCTTATTTAAAAATGAGACATTCGTATTTGAAAACAACCTACCCTTTTTATGGCATAACCACTCAAAATTTATTTATGTTAAATTTTAACACTTGCGTTGTCTATTGCATCTTTAATTCACCACTTTCAAGTAGCATGAAGGGACAGTCATCAGCTTCTACTTATTATTATTATTATTATTAGGACCGAATAAATTTCATATTTTCATTGTGATTGATCCACGTCATCATTGACGGCATTGCTGCATTGAATGCAGTGTGTGATGATGTGGCTCAATTAGATTGTTGCATTAAATGTAGTGTGTGATGATGTGACCCAATTACATTGCGACAAACATTATTTTCATGCTTATGGGATCCATGACAAAAATAACCATGATATTGGAAATGACAGAAATAACCTTCTATAAAAGATGCAGAAAGTATACATTGAAATGTGATTTCTTGATCAAGTGGGTCAGCCTTTTAAATGACAATATCCATCGTTTCAAAGCTTTGGTTACATAGTAAGGTGGGCTGGATGGTGTTCGGAAGAAATGGATGGCTAACACTGGTTGTGTGACGCCCCGGTCCCTGCTCCAATGTGGGCGGGGTTGGGTGCCTGGGCGAGCTACCGCACTGGGCGAGCTACTGTTGCAGGTGACTGTGGACGGAACTTTGTCCCACATCGTTTGGGCAGTCGTTCGAAGTCCTGGGTATATGTGGAGGCTCTCCCTTAACTGTCGTGACACGTTTTAAAGCCATGCGGGGGAGACCCCAAAGCGGACAATATCACAAAGGTAGGGCGGGTCATCTCATTTGGTATCAGAGCCGAGGATGACTCTGTTCCAATGATGGGAGATTGTGATGCCCCGGTCCCTGATCCAATGTGGGCGGGGCAGGGTGCTTGGGCGAGCTAGCGCGCTAGGCGAGCTATTGTTGCAGGTGACTATGGACGAAACTTTGTCCCACATCGCTTGGGCAGTCGTTCGAAGTCCTGAATATATGTGGAGGCTCTCCCTTAACTGTCGTGAGGCGTTTTAAAGCCGTGCGGAGGAGACCCCAAAGCGGACAATATCACAATGGTGGGGCGGGTCATCTCAAGTTGTGGTTATGTTTGTCATTAATATATATATATATATATATATATATATATATATATATATATATATATATATATATATATATATTGAAAGGGTTGACATGGGAAGTTATATATATATATATATATATATATATATATATATATATATATATATATATATATATATATATATATATATATATATTGAAAGGGTTGACCGCCGTGGAAGTTGGATATGGGACTTGGTCAACAGGGATATCCTTGGTGAACAAACTCCTTGGGACCCACTGCAATGTATTTGTATCATCCATGTTGTCCATCTGTTTTTTCCAGGTCATTTTATGTCATGGGGTAAATAAAAAAATCAAAAAAAAGATCTAAATCTCAAGTGAACGACACCACAGGAAACAATGGGGATTGAATGCCTACCATTAAAAACTTCATTAAGGCCACGGAAGTTTCAGATCAAGATGATTTTGTGTTTTCCCTTCATCCAGGTCTGTAGGACCTTATGAACTGGTTGGATGACAAATATACATCACGGTGGGGCCTAAGAAGGTTTGAAATGTGGTCATCATTATCCCTATTGTTTCCTATGGTGTGATCCACTTGAGATTTAGATATGCTTTTTTCCTTGGGGTTCGCATATGAAATGAGCTGGAAAAACGGATGGACGGTCTAGATGAAACAAATACATCATGGTTGGCCGTTGAGATTTTAATGGTAGGACATTGAATCATCACTGTTTCATATAATATGGTCCACCTGAGATTTGTACCTTCATTATTTTTGGGCTTATGGTATAAAATAATCTAATAAAATAGATGAATGGTGTGGATATAGAATAAATATATAAAGGTGGGCCCCACAGTAAGGGCCACCTAATCCGTTACTTGTACGATCCTAGCTAGAGACTTGCGGGGCTTGTACCCAATCGGCATCCAACTGCCGTAACTTCACTCTTAAACGGGAGAACATTATAAGTGAGACGCTGGACTCACCCAATATGGTGCGGCCCTTTCTTGGGACTCACCTTGATGTATGTATTCTATATCCACACCGTCCATATATTTTTTCAGATCATTTTAGTTTATTATCCCAA